>NC_135755.1:23582500-23882500 GCF_041903045.1 Epinephelus lanceolatus | reverse complement strand
CCTGAATTAGCATTGTGTGCTGTCAGATAGCCTGATAAGACAGTGAATGGTTCCCCTTGGACTGCTGTCTGCGATTCTGCATGTTAGCTTATTCACACATGCCAGAGCTGCTGAAGGTCTCTCTCCCTCCAACCAGGGTGGATAATTGTCATGAATCAGTGGATATTATATGTGTTATGACAAAATATTGGCATGAGGACAAACCAGAATAAAACAAAGCAACTGGAGAGGATATATTATATTTATAATTACACGCCTACATTGAATGCACTCATATCAGTCAATGTGTAGTTAATTTAGTTTGCTGCATGAGTACAGCAGTGTACTAATGCCTATACATTTCTGCTTTTACTGTAATGCTCACCAACATTATGAGTCACTTTTTCGCTTTATGTTTCAAAAGCAGCAATCAGTTATAAATGCTAATCCTCATTTTTGGGCTTTCGCAGTCCCCACTTATAATTTTTGATGTGGCAACATATAATTTATGAGACTTAAGCACTGCCTTTGACAACAGTATGATTATATTTTCAAAACTCCCATTTCCTGCCAAATCATGGAGTATCAACCGGTCCCCATTCCATACAGTTTCCCCAAGAGCCTTATAATAATGTGTTTGAAAATCCTCCTGGCTTTATTACAAAGTGTTATTCATTTGAGAGAGGTAGGCACAAAGACCGAGGCTGCAAGCGAAAGTGTGTATTCCTGAGTGTGTGTGCGGTTTTTCTTTGTTTCGGCGCGTGTCGGGCTCTGCGCAGTTGTGCACATGACACAGGCACAGAATGTGTGAGTGAAATTGAGTGAGGCAGACAGATAATCTCTACCTGCCGTTCAGTCTGTGCATTTCCTTGTAAGTGCTTCCTTATTTCTCATTAGGACTTAAGCGTGAGAGGAATTAGCGACACTGAGTGAAAGCTGTGCCTGCTTTAATAATATTGCTGATCCAATTTAACAAGACCGGATTATGTTAATATAATCATAATGCACCCAACTCAACTTAGCCTCACTGAATGTCCGTCTTGTAAATTACCTGTTCTGGCTCAGTAATTAATATGGTTCAGAAAGCGATGACATGATTTTACCACGAGAGACACTGATATAGTTCATTATCGCTTTGGAGAAGAAATTAATCTTTTCCTGGAATTCTGTTACTTCTGCACGTCCAAAGTGTTTTATATTTTATAACTGCATTGGTGAAAGTGAGTCAGGTGATTTTATTAGATGTATTTGTGCAGATCTCTTCACTAAGATGGCTAAATCTGTAAAGCTCGCCTCTGTGTTATGAATGTGAGCAGTTATTCACTGTTGAACAATCTGTTCTATACTGTGTGGTGTGTAACTGCGTGTATGTGTTCGTGTAGGTGGAGCTCACAATATACAGACCCACTAGAAAATATGAAACAATAGAAAACTGTAGAGTAAATAGAATTCTAGTGAAAGAAAAGAAGAAAATAGCAGGATAGAAACAAATAACGGAGGAAATCTAGGGGGAGGAATAAAAACGTGGGATAGATTATTCACTGCCGTTGACTGTGCAGTGTCAGCTTGTTATTCTTGCATACAGTACCTTGATTTTTTTTTTTTCTTTGTCTGCCATCTTTCAAGCGAGGTGATTATCATACCAAGTCAAAGAGGAAAGTTTGAGAGCAAGAGAATAAAAGAAGTGAGAGGTGGGTGCACGGCAACAAGATAGCAAATTAATGATGGGGTGTAATGCTGCGCTGACACATGTAACAGCCTCTTTGCATCTCAAAAAAATACCAAATTAATACACCGCGGTGATGCCACTGTGTGACTGGCTCTTGTGGCCTGACAGTCACATAATGTTATTTCAACTGCTCTCAGTGAATGAAAAACAACTTTTCAATATCAGTAGTGAAGTCGCGCATATCAGCAGCTTGAAAGTTTCTTTTCAAGGTAATGTTTTTTGGTGTGTTTTGAAGACAGTAGTAGAAACTTCCACAACACAAAGCACCAATTAAGAACTCAAAAAAGAAAAAGCACAAAAAACATGTTCTTTCAAAAAGGTAGGTTGCGGCTAAGAAATCGCACCACCCAACATTTTCAATTTAATCTAGAAATTGTTGATATGAAATTATGTGACTTTATTTTTTGACAGTCAGTGGTGTCTGGAAAGACACTTCAATAACTTCTACCAGCTGAATGTGTGGTGCATTTTGATGTGAGTTAGCAAGCTAGCATTACCACTGCAGCAAAGCTTCATGGAGCTATTCTGAAACCATCTCCACAAATGTCTGTCTTTGGAGAGTGGCGACACTGAGCATGCTTGAGAACGTGGTAGTTTGATGATCTAAGAGGAATACACTGCATCTGCCATGTTTATCAAATTGAAGGAATTTGGCACCCAAAGCAATGTTAAGCAGAGGACACACCAAGCTAATATCGAAGAACCAGCAGCGATGAAGGCCGACTTTTAAGCCAACTCACATCGCCTGTCTCTGGGCCAGACAGTTGCACTTGAACACACCGCTACGCATGTTCTGTGCAAGCATGAGGGAAAATAACTGTCAATACCAGCAGCTGGCAGGAGTACTGTATTCGTCATTCAAAAAGGGAAACCAGAAAACCTAGCACAGCAAATATACAAACCGTTGTTCTGAACATGAAACAAAGCAGCGTTCGCCTACCATTTTCACACCACTGTCATTCACCACTTGCTCTTCAGTTACTTCATTCCAGATAGCCATGTCGCTGTGAAAATATTTGTGCATTGTAATGATCAGAGACGAGGATGAAAAATGAGAAGAGCTTTCTGTGTGTGCCCTCTTGACTTTAGTTGTTTGCTTCTTTTCCCCCGCTTGCGTTTTTTCTTCTCATGCACTGATTTGCTTAAGCTTAACAGCTAATCGGAGAGATTTCTCTCACCACCGTCGCCAATTCTGCACAATCGGCTGAAAAGCCACTGACAAGGGCCAGCTAGGGCCGCAGATGCTCACCGTCTTGTCTTGGTCTTAAACAAAGAGGGCTCGGAATTTTATTTCAAGACCAATCAAGAACACAAATGCAGGGATCTCACTATATTGCACGTGCAAAAAAGGAGTGCTGATAAGTTAAACTCAGCTCCTATGTGCTTGTCTGTATGTGTTTGCTCACAGAAAACAAAGGAAAATTTCCACACATACAGTTCCCCTCTGCATTGCCTTTTGGTTATCTTATCAAAAAAATTCTCACTTATACACACACACATATTTACAGTATGGCAATAAAAGAGGTGAATAAGGAGGAACTTTTATTGGTTTTCTGTTGGGTTTTTTTTTGGGAATGTGGATCTTCCGGATCAATTTGAGGACTGCCTGTGGTGTGCATGTTCCACATATTTTCGTAAATGTGTCATGCAGTGTGGGACCCACACTGGTCTGGTCTTGGTCTTGACTTGGTCTCAACCCCTCAAAGTCTCTGCCTTTTTTTGGTCTCAGTATACTCTGTGGTCATGTCTTAGTTTTAGTTTAGGTGGGCTTGACTACTGCAGTATCTGGGCATGGCAACATTGGTAAGGTTAGAGAAAGATTGTGGTTTTAGGGAATGAAATATGTCCAAGTTATAATCAGGGTTTGGCAACTAAAACACCTGTTTGAGGTAAAGGTAAATATAGTTGCAAGTCTGTGAAAGGACCTGAACTGCGGTCTCCTGCAGTAAAGTCATCACCATCCACAACCAGGACATTCACACCTTTCCTATTGCTGTATTCGGTAAACAGCTTACCACTTCCCCAGACGAAATAAATAAATGAACAATAAAAGACAGAGCTGAGCCACTGTTGAGATGCTCCCTCTGAGCAATTTGTATCTCGGCTTTGTCTATAATGAGAATAGTGGTGAGATTACAATTGTTTTTCCTGTAAACACAGCAGTTCATTACCCTGCTCATATGTCGCCATCTTGAATCCAATCCCATGGCCACTGTTGTGTGCTTACCCCAAAGGGTAACCCTTTAGCACGGCCTGTGGACACTCGAGGCCCCCAAGCAAACACAAACCCTACAGTAATTTCCCTTTTTGACCTGCAGGAATGTCAATGCACATGTCAGAGCGGGGAAAAAAAGAAGCAGCCTGGCTCAAGTTTCCCATCTGGCTTCAGGCCTTAATCTGTAACAAGGGACAGCCGAGGACACATCCTCTCCTGTATTTACAAACCTGGATTCTCCGTATGGAGGTCCCCAAAGGACTAATTAACACAAGTTGCTATTTTGGTGTCGGTCAAGAAAGCCAAGTAGTATTGCACAGGGAAATGGTGGAGCAGCTTTCTGTGTACATAGAGTTCTGCAGGGTAAATATGGTGTAGCCTCTACAGATCAATGCTTTGCTGCCCCTAACCGTGGCACAGTAAAGCTTGCTGCACTGTTAGAGGTAATTAACAAGAGGAAACAATCTAATATATCAGGCTACCTTTTTAAACTCCAGCTCTATAATTTATTTTATTGTGTGAAAGATCATTCACTTGCTGTGTTAATAAATACTTTATTCTGAATGATGATTTGGCTACATGTCAAAATGTGACTAATACCAAGGCTGAACATGAAAAGTGTTACAGCATATTTCCTCTTATCCTTGATCAAATGCTTTCAAAACTGCCTCTGTGAAAGAACAATTTAGCTCTTAAATGACCAGTTTAAAGTTATTTAAGTCTGTCTGAATATAACTGTTGTAGAATGGCATACCTTTTCTACTAAACTTTCAGTCTCTTCCTTTATATACATAACAATGTAACACGCTGAGATCAAGACAAGCAGGTGTTTTTCTTTGTGTTGGCAAAGTTTAGCAGTGGCTATCAAAGAGAGGAGAGGGAGCAAAACGCTTTTAAATATAGGGTTGGGTGGGGGAAGTCTAAATATGATAGGTGATGCTTTTAATGTGTTTTCTGGCTGGTCGACTATTGCATTTGCATTGTAACATACATCTAACAAAACAGAACTTATTTAATCACTACAGCTATCATCATAGGCCACGTAATAGGTCATGTTTTACTCATGCTTTATGCATATAACATCTTCATCTTCTTTCATCAGTTTTATGTGTGCTGCTACAGTCAGTGTACGAGACTCGTGACTGTTGCCAAAATACAGGTGGCCCGTCCAACAGTACTGTGCCTAAATACATATTTGTAGACACTTACAGAGAACTGATGATGCTTTCACTACTCAACCTACGTAGGGACGATATTATAGTTCCTTTACTCCACCTGGTAACCACTAATTCAAAATATACTGAAAATAATCCAGTAAAGGAGATAAGATTCCTCCCTTACCTCATCTAATCTGGCCCTGGCTACAAAAACAGTTACACATCATGACCAAGGGTGTGTTTCCACCTGGACAAAGAAGGCAATTGACCATGACCCCAGAAAGAAAAGATCCAGGTTCACTACATGGTCACTTGGTTTTGGTTATTGATTACTTACAAATTTGTTAGAGAATTCACACCACTGAAACAGAATATCACTTAAGGGTCTAATGTGTAGGATTTAGTGGCATTTAGCAGTGAGGTTGCAGTTTGTAACCAACTTAAACTTCTGTGTCAAGTGTGTGGGAGAACTACAGAGGCCAACATGAAAACATGAATGGCCCTAGAGACCATTTCCAGGCATCTTTTGGTTGCTAGGAAACCGAAAGATTTCCTTTGGGTTGTTCCACTTCGATTTCCGGTCCAGCCACTGCTGCACGTAAACGGCATACAAAAGACTGAACTGAAATACACACTGGGTCTCATTCATGAAACGTGAGCAGAAGGAATTTGTGTGTAAACTGTTGGCAGACGGAAATTGACGTGCATGTCTGCATTCATCAATGCGGCGATCTTTTCGTAGCTACTAACAAAATCTACTCCTGACCACTCGTAGTGCTTGTGTAAATTTAGTACAGCACATAAATATTGCTTTTCACTATTGGAAATTACAATTTTAACTCGTATTGCGCTCTGTTATGTACACAATACACAGATGCCTTTGAAACACGTAATCTAAACATGACAAAATATTAAAAATATAACACATTTAGTTACATTAGTTGGTAATTAGCAGGTTTAAGATCCAGATTAGGTTCATAATTGTGAATTATCTATGTAAATTGACTCAATAGATTACGTGTTCTTTCTACATGTTGAATGATGATAATAAAAATATCCATAAGGACAGCCGGATCACAGCCTCTTCGGCCTCGGTGCCTGGGTTCAGCAGGGGCAGCAGGGGCAGCAGATGGTGGAGCCACGAAGGAGCATGCACCAGCTGAAAGAATTATTTGAGACAGCCATTACTGATTTAGAGTTTATCCATTGCGCGCAAAACATCTCTGGTTTCCCATTCCCACTTCATTCAAAACCCCACAAATGAATCTTCTGTTTGTTTGGTGCCCGCTGTATTTTTTTGTGTGCGTGCTTATGTGTTTCTTTGCCTCCAGTTTCATATCAAACCATTTACGCTTCACCTCTGACACCTCTAGTTCTTTGTACCACGGAGACAACATTAACAGCATCTGTTACCTCCTTCCATGCCTTCGCTTTGCCTGTCCCTGTTGCACCACTACTAACTGAAGAAAATAAAATGTTTTTTCTTAAATCCACTTCACCCAAAATTATTTCAATCTCCGCTTTGGAAAAATGCTTTTTTCTTTCTTTCTCTTTCTTTATTTGCGCCATGACTGACAGGTTGACTGGATGCACCTACACCTCCTTATATGGTGGTCATTGGCTATTCATGGGCGGGGAGTTTCCCAACAGTGTCCAATTCCTTTATTTGACCATTGCCACACTTTGTGCTGGTTCGTCTCTGTAGGGAAGCAGTAGATTTCAATTTCTGACATCAAGTTTGTACCTTGTAACCCTTCCCACAGTGTATATTTCAGTATAGGAGGACTTAAGTTCAGTGTTTTATATGCTGTTTTCATGTTTCTAGGTGGAACAATGATGTTTGCTAGCAAGCGAAAGATACCTTAAAATGGTTTGTAAAGCCAGTGTTTGGTGTGTCCATTCGGGGCTACTGTAGAAACAACATGGTGGACTGTGGTGAAGATGACCTGCTCCATAAAGAGGGTATCTATAGCCCCTTTTACACTGCCAGATTTTCTGGGAATGTTGGGCCGTTCTGCTGGCAAGCTGCATGTGTTTAGACACACAGAGCCAGATTGGCGAGTTGATCCGAGGTGCCCAATTTTCTGTCTCGTAGGGTAGACATATTGGCGTAACCTTCTTGGTTTAAAAAGAACGAGGCACCCTTCCGCCACGGGAGGGGCTGTTGATGACTTGTGGGAAGAACTGTTGATGACGCCGCACGTGTAACCCACTACCAGTGGATAAACAGGAAACAGCTGATAGCAGGAATGAGCAGCTAGTAGCAAGAGGGAAAAGAAGATGAGCAACTGGGGAGACAAAGAATTGCGAGCCCTCCTTGTCTTCGCAAATGAAGAGGCCATTAACCGCCAAGTGACGGGGACGGTGAAGGACAGGCCAGCTTATGAGAGAATCGCCAAAGGACCGACCAGCCGCATTTTGTTACTTGCTCACGCTCCCCATTGCCCCGAAAAAGGCACATTCTGTATGAACAAAAGTAGGCAGGCGGCATTTTGCTGCACTCCCAGATTTTGTTTTTATACTGCCAATGCTGAACGAAGACGGGCTTTCCTGCAAATTTGCACAATTCCTATTTAAAAAGGGCTAATGGCTCGTTCTATGGTAATGAAAACACAATCATTCTTAGTTTCAGGTGATTATAAACCAATGAAAACATAGGCATAAATATTATTTTACATTACTGCCAATACATCACTCTAAACGGTACATGGTGGACCTTAGTGTTTTGGACCTTTATTTTTGTTCACATTGTGAAAATTCATGGAAAAACAAGTTTTACCTGTTGTTCATTAAGTGTGTGAGCATATAATGAACCTGCCATGCACAGTCTGCTGTGTGCCCTGTACCTGATTAGAAGTTTGGAAAAACAGAATACATACAAACTATACAATGTATGTGGGCTTTGGGGTTTACTGGGGCCCGACAACCAATTTTTGTCCCGGGGACCCCCATAGGTTAATCCTGCTGTGAGCAATAAGCTTGGTTTTCAAGTTCAGACCTGATTTGGATGACAAAATGTAATAGTACTTTCATCTAAAGAGAATCCTGCACCAATCCTAAGCTCCTAGTAACAACAAAGAGGCACAAACTGTTTTGAATGCAAGATTTGCTGTGATATTCTACAAGGCTATTAAGCATTTGCCTTTGCATTAGATTGATAGCCCAAAAAACTAATTAATTACTGTCACTTTGTGTCTGTCAAAACATTGTTAATCAAAGTAATGACAATGCCATAATTTGCTGGATTTCTATGCTGTGATGTAGATGTAGAGTATGCATCTGAGCAAGCTATGAACACAGCTTGTCACTGCTTAGACACCCACAAAACATGCAACTCTATTACTAATGTCCAGCCTGTACTGTGTGTGGCAGTGCCAGACTGGCAGATGGGTTGGCCACCCAACGACCTCTGACATTAGACCTTCAGAGAGGCAAGGCCATGGATTCAGTCCAGTGGTCTTCATCATTCTCAAATGTTCTGCCAAAATGGATGCAGGATGCTTGAGCCAACTTGGGCCAGATGCTGTCTCAAAGGAGACCATATGACTTCAGCTGATATCCCAATGGATTTTCTTGGTGATACATGAAGCTTGTTTCTGCAGACAGGTCTGGGACATGAAACAGAGGCAACATTGTTCCTGTAGATGCTGAAAATAGTATCAAGAGGAACCTTATCCTAAAGATCTCAAAAGTTTTATACGTGCAATATCGCAACCAGATCTTGGACTTGCAAGCTCACCAGAAAAAAAATACTCTCCAAAAACATAAACAACACATTTCTGTACTTGAGAAACACATTCTTAGCACCAATTACCTAGTGAACATGAGATAAGAGGGTGACGTCGAATCAAGTAGATTCACTGATTGTTTCTCAACCAAGTTTTGCTATGGCTGCAGCCTTAATCAGCTGAGCCTGTTGTGTCAGCCATTTGACTGCCTTTGTTCATTTAATGACCAAACCCTGAAGACAGAATAGAAAATTATATTTTTGAAGAGCGGGCTAATTAACGCTGCTTATTAGAGAGACGTCAACACGGGAATAACAAAAGAAAAGGGAAGGCTAGAGGGGGTTGGGTGGGATGCATGCTGTGACATATCAGAGGTTTTATACATGAGTTGAAATTTAGCACAAAAGGGGGTGTCAAAACTGAAAGCAAGAGAGAAGGAGTAAATTTAAAAAGCACTGGAGGTGATCGTGACACAATACTAATTCTTTGCTGAGAAACAATAAAATATGTAGTCGGTGTAAGGAAATGGCGCTGGCCTTGAGGCAAGGTGTCACTAGTCCTGACATGACAGGACTTATACAATTAGGATTTTTATTTTAAGCAGGGGCTATCGCTTAGAAACATGAAAGTACTGATGTTCATAGTGCATTTAGTCTAGTTAGTTAAGGACCCAAACATACCAATATGTAACAATTTGTTTTTGCCTCAGGAGAGGAGATTTTCATCATTAACAATTCTTCTGCTACTGTGTATCCACACAGGAGGCGAAGCTAATTTTTGTAGAGCGTCTGATTTGTGTCCAATACCATGCTGTCATGTTGGTCCGAGGAAGACTGAGCCACTTGCTCAAGCAAACAAGGCTTTGATTGACATTCAGCTTAATGTAGGAATGCAACACATGGAGGGTCTGGTAAACACGCTTTCCTTCCAATGTTGGAATAGAGTGCCTTACCGGGGTGGTTAGGTTGGGATGGCAGTGGAGGTTGTTATTAGTGGGAGAGAGAGGAAAAACAACACCTTCTTGACACAGACATAGTTGCTGATATTGCCTTGTGATTTCTCTCCAAATGAAAAAAAAAAAAAAAAACACTTTATTTTACCATGCCTGGCAAAAAAAACATGTTTAACACTTAATATCTCCTTAAAGACACAAAAAAGCAATAAATAAAGAATGGAGGTTGGTAAATAGTGTTAAGGAGTTAGGGCCAACCCTAATCTTAGGCATGGTAATAAATAAATAAGCAAATAAATTACTGCAGAGCTTTGAAATCACATAAAACAGATCAAACAGGCAGCACAAGATCTCAAATTGGGCGCCCACTGCCCCTCAGCACACACTCAAACACACACACTTTGTCCTGTGAAGTGAGCATCTGATGCTTGGCTGCAGAAGCACTCACAGAACAGGAAGGCAGGGAAAGAGAGAGAGGACACCTTAATGTGCCTTCACCATATGCTGTTAGCTACTGATGGATGCCGCTCTCCCCAGGCACTGAAGCAACTTATCGCGTTTGCCGGTGACACTGCCGCCGCTGATAAAGTTAAAGATAAGCCATCTGTTCGTAACAGCAGCACGGCTTCACTTGCAGTGATAGGGGCGTCCAAGTGTACACTGATGCTGTGTGTTATGTCTGCCTTAATTACTGTTGCACAACATTCTTAAAGCATCTGTATGTGCATAGTATGGATAGTCACTGTGCAATTATCTGCCATGATGAGCGATTATTAGGTAAATATCAACATTGCGGTATCAAAAATAAGAGACGGGGATCGACACGCTCTGCTGACATAGTACAGTGTCGGCAGATTTTTCAGAGGCGGCTTTAAAAGTGAACACTTGGTGAATCTGTCACTCATGTGTAATTACTGTGGAATGTATGCAAAGTCACACTAACAAGCTATCAGTCACATTTCTTACTAACAACATACCCCTGCGGTAGTTGGTCTTAAAAAAAGAGGAGGAAAAAAATCAACATACAGCAACTTTAAGCTCCCTCAAGAGCTTTTGATAATGCCAGGAGGCTTTTGACACGCTTGAGAAACTCACCATTAGCGAAATGGCCCGTTACCCAGAGGGCACAGCTAAAAGAAAGAAAGCGCTAACATTAAGACCCACCACAGGAACAAGTTATGGTTGTTCTCTAATGGTTTGGGGTTATGATTGCTCACTTGCTCTCCATACAAGCATTCCTATGAGGGCCGTAAAGGCGAGATCATTTCTAAAACATATATTCTGTTACCTTTGACTTATGTATTCTCTCCTTAGAAAGAAGGAGACACCTCTGTACACAAAAATACATACTTTTAGATAATGCACATTATCAAAAAACAGATGATTCTAATTAAACAATTGTTCTTGATATTTTGAATAGTGCATAACAGCATTTTTCCAGGGCACGAGAAACCCAGATGGAGACTTGAAAGTGTTGTATTATCTGTGAATAGCATTGTTCTTGTCCTCTGAGAGATGAATAAACCAGAACCATTTCAGAAGAATCCACTCCTGAGTATTACAAAGCGACCAGTGCTTTGGATACTGTCCGGGCTGGCCTTTTATAATTTTTTTTTTTTTTTTTTTTTTTTTTTTTACCAAGCACAGATCTACTTTTAGACTTCAACAGCGTAATGGTATTTGCTTAACTGAGCAGCCAGCAATCACCCTGTTCTGTGCCAGTGTCATATCACTGATCAAGTGTGGCTCAGTTCCTGTCTGAGAGGAGGGCTGCCAGACATAATGCAATAATAACTGGTGCACAGCTTGTCTAAGAGAACCAAGGTCCTATTTCACTGCCGACGATACTGGGATGAACTCTTTGTGCTCTTTCTCTCTCATTCTCCCTCTCCTTACCAGCACTGAAGCCCTTGAGCCTCCAAGAGCATAATGAGCCAATTGTAATTCCTTGCCTATAGCTTTGTATTGAAGAGCGTATGAACAAAAAAAAAAAAATACTGGACATTTCTACTTCGAGTCAAAAGACTGGGCTTCAAGGAGTATCTAAGGCAGAAACATGCTTTTGCCTTATTATTCCATGATGGGGACAGACACAACTGCCTGTACCAAAATGTAAGGGAGAGATAAGAGAAACTCCAAGTAAAATTCAGATCTTTATCTCTTTTCTCACATCAGCAGCACAGCAGAATCTGGCTGCAAATTGACTTTAGTGTTAATTAATAGCTACTGAATGTCTGGAAATAGGAATAAAATTTGAGTTAAATGAAGAAGGCTATTCCACAGCACTTAGCGACTATGTCTGCAGTGGCCACTACTACCATATGATAAACATCTTTAAAGCATCCATTATCTAGACATTATTTAAAGCTTTCACTGTAACAGGTGGCTTTAATGCGATGTGAATTGCTGACCTTGAAAGAAGGTAAATGCATCAACTAGATGTGATATGTTAAAAATCTAACAGCTTTTAGTCTCGACAAAGAGCACTCCTCTTATCCGACATAGTGGACGTGAACCTGCACTGCTCCCCCACAGATGCCTAGTGTGATGTTTGACAGATTTCTCCCTCTCCAGCTAGGCTCACAGTAAATGTCCATCTGGCAGCTTCCCATGGGTACTTATTATTCTCAGCTAGCCAGGGGTTTTCTGTTTCCGAGCAGTCAGCCAGCGCCTGCCTCAAAGAGTTGAGAGTCGGACCAGAACTGCTTGCAGATGCTCTGCCGGGTAGCCAAACAGTGCTAGTGTAGTGGCATGGCACTGGGTTTTCAATTACACAATGAAGTGGCAGTCTGCAAAAAAACTGTACCGAAAGCCAAGTGCATCGAGCACAACTACGTATCTTAGACAAAACACCAGCGAAGTAGTAGTATCATCAAGGTTTGCCAGTTTTCACATTTGTCCAATTCACTTGCGCCACCTTGAAGATCAGATGATTGATTTTTTCCCTTATGAACAGATGCTCAGAGCCATGGGTAGTGTTGAAAGGTCCTGCTGTCCTGGTCTGAGGCCCTGTTATGGTGGATTCAATCATGCAGTTGACCTCTATCACACTCCCACAGCCCGCTGAGTGTCTCCAGAAACAGTCTGACAAAAACGTAGGATGCTACACTCGTCATGGCATTCAACAGCTAGGGTCGTTTTCACACTGGGTTCACTTGCTTCAACCTGTTCAATTGTTCCCCAGTTCATGAAGCCTGCTGGTGTGCTATCAGCCTTGTTCACTACTGATACAAACCGTGGTTTGCTTACGTAGTCCTTGTGCAGCTAAGTGTGGCTGTTTACAACTATAGCCAGGGAAAGTGATTGGTGTCATTTTGACATATGGCCAAAAAAAGAGGTAAAGGTCCACCCCTCATCAAAATCCCTTCTGTATTATTCACATTATATGGGTTCTGACGAGAGTGTGCTGCTGTTCTACTGATCTCACACCAACTGGTTGACCAAGGCACAGCCTCTTGGTGTATACCAGAGCGAATATTACCCAATTTTTAAGCAAACAGTTTGTGGATTTGGGCTAAAGTGTTGACATGAAAGTGCCTTACATCTCCGGAGCCTGCCATGAACCGACTACAAAGTGAAAAAAAAAAAAAGATTAGCAAGTCCCTGAGAGACGATTGTTAAGTTATCCCTTGAGAAAAGGACATCCAAGGCTATGTCAACATATGGACACTGTCGGTGTCCACGCTACCAGTGGTTTCATGTTGACATGTGGAGTTGGGAACAGCGGAAGGGTTCACAGCTTAACATATGAGATATTTCCACACACCCACCACAGTGTGGAAACAGACACCATCCGTGCTATGCTTGTTTAAGTCAACACTGTCGGCGTATTCTTTGAACAATCTGGGCCATTTGATTCTCATTTGAATAAAATTCAAATTGAAGGCACAGAGCACACAATCGGCTTGCCAGTAAAAAAAAAAAAAAAAAACTACCATTGTGTATTCCCATGCACACATGTGGGAAAATGGGATGGGTGAGGACTGCAGAGCATTGCATACCTTACTGAGCAAACAGCAGCATCTTGGTGCTGCTCTCCCCCCCTCACCCACCATCTAACCCTCCTCCATATTTATGCATTCACATCACTCTCAAACACACATGACAACTCAAACATGACTCTCGCTCTTGAGAACGGTGCCATGAAAAATGAGTCTTACCTAGTGTAGAGTACTTGGTCACATCTGTAAGCGGGCCATTGGGGAAAAGTGGGAGCAGGGGAAAGGGGGAGAAAGAGAGAAGAGAAACGTCAGCAAATTACAATGTACAGCAAGCTAAACTTCAATGCAGGCTGAGGCTGTCACTAGCTCCTCTGAAAAATGATGGTGTCCCAGCATTCTACCGACTGGGGGTTAAGAATAGTCCCTGTCAAGAGGGGGACATCATTTATTAATCGAGGGACATGAAACGTCTGAGATAGTTTCCCCTGAGGATCCAAAGTTGGCACAACTTGCATTAATATTTGTCAGTGATTCAAGATTTTGAGGGTGGAGGCAGAGAGGATGTAAGCACAAACCTAATCTATTACCAACATTTTTTTTTTTTTTTGCACCAGTGTAACATAACCAAACAAATGTAATCACACAGACATGCACTTTGGTGTTCCCCTCTCCCCATATGTCTGACTTAGTAGCCCAAAGAAATCTCTCCCTTTTTGCGCTTCGACCTTTGCTACATTTCCCCAAGCTTGTCGGTTTGACAGCCAACATCCGAGGCTCCAACAGCATAATAAAATGGCAGTCCCGCACTACCTGCAAAGACCTTAGGGTGGCCCCGGCACAAACAATGAACCCGTATGCTTAAAATAAAAAGCAACATTTAGCCACATTTTCACCGTGTCTCTGCCTGACAGTCATATCTCCAAAGATTTTAGAAAGGCACAGACCTGCACTCTCCTCCACTTTCCTGTACCAACTCTGTGGCAGCTAGAGAAATATATACTGGATTTCCATTACCGCACACTTTTTTTACAATTAAAGTGGTCCCTCTACGAATGTACTCTTCTAAAGTACAGTTTTGCTTTCTTGTAAATGTGCAATAAAACAAGGAAATGGAGTGAGCTGACAATAACTGGGTGTAGTGTGAGGGAAATGGTAGACTCAGGACTAAATCTGAGTTGCAATTGCTTACCGGTGCAGTCTAGTTGTGTTGCTAAGCAGAATTTGCCAGTAATATGATTTATCACCAATGATGTCTATCCCCCTGCATTCATTTACATTTTTGGTGTGCATGCAACAAATCCCAAAGGGATCAACGATGGAGGGTGGGGTGTGATTACAATATCTGTTTTGCTCGTGAGAACAAATCTATTTTCAGGGAGGTGGGGGGGCCCGACTGGGGTTCAATCTCAGGGACGCTCATTACCATTCTGTCTGACACACATTCACACTTGCTGCTACTGTTGTTGCTAAACAGAGAGCTCAGCTGAGGACCTTGAAGCTTCATGCCGGGAAAATTGGACCCAGGGGAGGGGGGTGGCAGGGACTGATGTCAGACTTCAAGAGCCACTAGAAGCACCTGGGGTTTCAATGACATTAGCATCACTGTTGTTTGGTAGAGAGAGACTGAGAGACCAAGACACTTGAAGGGACGGCAATGAAAGACAATAATAAAAATGGAGAGCAGGCGAGTGCTATGTGGCAGAATTTTAAATGTGATACATTCTGGCATGGAGTGTACAGAGCACCAAGGTTGATGTAAAATTAAAAGTGTGGAGAATCAAACCAAAAATAGAGGCTTTTTTGCAATGCAGTGGAGATTATTGATTTTTCCTCAGCCCTATGGTGGAAATTTGGCAGCCTGGCCAATCAAAAGCAGTGGAGGTAGCGTGGGCCTAAGTGGATTAGACTAGTGGGGATGGCGGAGGGGGAATCTAGAGGGAGAAACCAAAGCTCTGGTGGCTTCAATAAACCCACTCTGTGAACCAGGAAAAAGATGGAAGACTAAGACACTTTTTTCACCCTCTCTCACCCTCCTGTTTTAAGCAGATAAGCTGCTTCCAGGGTCTTAGTTATGCTGTGTAGAACCCACAACACGATATGGAAACTTTTGACAAGGCAAAGAAAAGCCGAGAAGTCCGCTCCTCGTGTTGTCTTTTCTATATTGACAAGAGGGATTTGGGGATGTTTGGAGTGGTCAGTGCTGGGGGGGAATTACAAAAAGCCTCTGTGATACAACATAGTGAGCATATCAGTGCTCAGACATGGGTTTTAGTGAAGACATGGACTCAATTTTGGGAAGTTTTGCTTTGGCTAGCCGTTGGAATAAGGCAGAAATGGCCATGCCAAGATGAGTAACTGGCAACCACACCATGAACCCTTTTGCTTCCAGATTAAAGGGTTTTTTTCTCTTGTATGTGATGTGACAATTTTATTAGGCAGTTTTCCCTTGTTATTGCCATTCCTCGCCATAATATCTCATGCCAGAATTGGTTGGGGGGGCTGAACACTGGAAGGGTTTTGTAGTGCATAGGACTTTAAAAATATATCACAAGCTTCTTATGTATAGCCCCATTTACAATATGAAATAAGAGTTCATAAAGACACTATACTTAAGGGGAGTCTCGCCCCAATTAAGAAATGCATGTTTTTCCTCTTACCTGTCATGCTTTTTATCAATCTAGATTGTTTTGGTGATTTGCTGGGTATTGGAGATATCGGCTGTAGAGATGTCTGCCTTTACATGAATATAATGGCACTTAGCTCAAAGGGCAAACAGCAGTGTTTCTTTCCAGAAATCATGACCCGGTTTCTCAAGATAATCCACAGACCTTGTAGTGAGCGGTTTCATTTAGTTTTCTTTCTACCCAAGTAATCCCAACCAAAGGAAAGAGGGAAGCGTGCATCTTCTGCTAGCTCACCTAGCACCGCTGAGCTAGCTAAAATTACAGCTGCTGAGGAGGAGCCATTAATGTTAACATCTTGTGCCGTAACCAACATGAGCCTCTCATCCATGAGTAGATGTACGCTTCCTTCTGCGAGGTGGTACATTTGGCTTGTTTGTTAGTTTGGTAGAAAGTAAATAGTTTTTACATTAAACTGCTGTTGTATTTAAAAGAAGGCAGACATCTTTATGGCCGATATCTCCAACAATGGCAACTCACACCAAAACCTAACTGATAAATAGCACTATAGGTGAGAGCAAAAATATGTATTTTTGATTTTGGTGTGAACTGTTCCTTTAGAATATGTTACCACAATAACAGTGTACATATTCATTGCTACCCAGGTAGTCACATCTTGCCCAGCAGGTGAACTTAAATGATGGTTTATCTAACTAAGAATTCATGGAGCCTATAATTAAAACTGTCTGCAGATCATCTTATTAGATGTATCAACTACACATATGGCATTTACAGTGTGCTCACGTCTTTCCACCATAAAGATACTGATGTATAAGAAAACACGGCGACAGACATTACACTTTGTCCAGAAATGTGGATTAAACTTCGAGAGACATCATCTGCCCTTGGTGGGATATTTGCGGTGCTGTGTATTCAGTCCTCTGAGACTTTGCGGTTCTTGGACAAGGACATCAGTTTCCTCAGGGGAGATTCTTTTTGACACAGCCGGTCTTGACTTTCCTCATTCATCACATAACAGTCAGTGCACCACAGCGGGGACAACACAGCATTTTAAGGGAGTCGGAGGAGCTGGTTTGTTTGGTCACTGACAGCCACACCCACTGATAGGTAAAAATGATCCAATTTGTACCGCTGCTGTAACTGTTTTTACTTAAATATAAGATCTCTATGTATTAACTGTGATCTTCATGAGCGCTACAAATAATAAGATGATTCCAGTGTCGGGGACTACCCTCATAGTTTGCAGGTGTTCTATGTAGTGATCACAAATCATGCTTTATCTAATAATTACCAGAGGAAATAATTCACCATCTTTTGATCTGGACTTAAATGTCCATAAAGATTATGACTTTTATCGCCCATTACACAAATGACCACAATGTATCTGTGATGGTTTGATGGGGCTGTTAATCATCCCTAGTGGCTCAATTCGTCTTCGCCAGCCACAGGGAATTCTGTCAAAACCTTTCTCCCCCATATTCCCTTATCCACTACCCTCACTCACCCCTCTGATTTCCAACTCCTCAGAGATTGAGGACTGAAGGTGATCGGAGTAGCAGAAAATTTAGCTCTGAGGTCAGTCAAGGAAAAAGAGAAAGCTGTATTACTCTGCATTTGATAAGTCTCTTAAGTAGCTCTTATCTTTTCTTTCTAAATATCGTTTCCCCTCGTTATCTACAAGTATCTTTTGCCAGGCACTTCTTCTCTGTTTTAATAGGGAAATGTACTGTTAAATGTGACATTTATGGTTCGTAGTGTTATCCTAAGCATGCATATTTCAATGCTATTAAAGACTTGATGTGTAAGTGCACTTCCAGCCCACATACGGTATACTGGTATTGAATACCTTGTAAATGTTTGAATAGAAGTATACTAAGCCCCCCCCCCTGTAAAAATAATGACCATGACCTTAACTTTGCTACCGTATGGTATTAAATAAATCCTACCACTTCTTTGTAAGGTGTGGGGAGGGGGGCAAAAAAGCCAAACACAGAGATCAGTTCAATAAATGATGGAGCGGCTTACATTGAAGATGGCACAAGCTGAAAACAATCATTACTCTTACTATACTACACATGCACTCAAGCGAGCCATTGCAACGGGAATCTAATCTCTTTCCGCTAGTTCTACAGTGCTCTTTACAGATTAAGTTAATCAGTGGGTCGGCCATTTTTCTCTCAGTGGCACATGGAAACATGTCAATGAAGGCACAAACACACACACAGAAAGGGAGAAAGAGAGAGCGCGAGAGTTGTATCCCTGAAATGGCTGCAGGACTGAGTGGCCGCTAATTGGAAATCAAAAGCAATGGAGCTGGAAGGCAGCCCGAGAAGGAACAGTGGAAACTCCAGCGCCTGTTGTCGGTCAATTTAGACCGTGACGAGAAAGGCCCCGTTCCTTGTGTCACCATTTAACCTATTCACCAGTGTGGAATGGCAACAGCTGTTTTTTTACAGTAGCACATAATGGGGCAAAATGGCTCTTGCTGGCCAAGCTCCAGCTCGCAGCGAAAAGGCCTTAATGTAGGAAGAGAAGGGAGAAGGTGTGAAGCAGACATCGCAGGAGAGAGAACAGTTCTGCCATGTTATCAATGATACTGAGAGAGCTTGCACCCTTCCATCTGAGCTGATATAAACATTACTTTCTTTTTTTTTCTGTTGCAACAAAGAATTATGAGGCACTGACAGAGGCTACAGATGGCCCGGGCTCACACAGACTGCAGAAGTATCTAGAAGTTTACACAAGTCAGACAAGAAGCCAGATTGGCTCCAAAACTGAGGCTGTTCTTTGAGGGGGGGGGGGGGGGGGGGGGGGGAATATTGCTCACTTGTTTTTAATCTCTCTTCAAGGCGAGGTGTGAACAAGTACTTTGTGAGTGACAGCCTGATGAGAGCAGATATAGGAACTCCAAACTTCATCAGGCGGTTGTCAGACTCATCGCTGTCCGGTTTAAATGCCGCTCAGGCATGACAGTGCGGGAACGAGGTATGCTTATGTTAGCGCCGCAGCAGATGTTCTGTTCATGTCGCAGCTGTCTCCTGTTTGAAAACAGAAGCGCTACGCCATGGCTCTGCATCTCTCAATCCCCACATCTTCACAGCTCTCCTTTTATTTTTTTTCCCCCTCAGGTCAAATTTGAGTCAAATTAGATGATGACAGATGAGCTAATAACTAATTGATTTTGTATATAAAATCACTTACAATTGTACACACTTCTTGCTCAAACTGTTAAAACGTTTATCATAAAGATTTTAAATGTATCTCTGGGATGTTAAACAGCGTTCATATGTTTTTTGCCCTAATACCATCTGCCATGCTATACCAGTGAGAATAGGGAGAAAAAATTAAATGAAAGGACAGCTAAATCAAATGCAGCCATAGTCTGATGTACCTTCCCAGGGGCCTTGCCTATCCTCTTGTGTTAAAAAAAAAAACTGAGGGGATTTAAGGGACTTTTTCAAATGCAGCTTTTTAAAGAATTCTGCCTGGCAGACCTTGATGAGTGATCAGAAGTTGGGGAGATCAGAGGCCCATGGGCTCTATGCTGAGTTCTGACCCTGAGTTCAGCTACGTAGAGGTGGGATAAAGACTCTCTTGCCTGGGGAGAAGTAGACGGAAGGACAGGATAGAAAGGAAGAAATAAAAAAGAGGGTGAGGCAATATCCTTGATGCCCATGGCAGCGCAGCACCAGCCTGGCCCTTCATATCAGCCACTTGTGAAGATCAGGGGTGGGGGGGTTGAACCCTACAGGCAGTCGTATGTCGACTGGCGCGATCAAGGCCAGCTAAAAGAGGCCTGGATTGGAGTGGTTCCTCCAGGCTCTGGTGTGAGTAGGAGAGGCAAAAACAGAGAGGCTTTAATGATGTTTGACACTTCGCTCTCAACTCACAAATCAGGTTCCTAAACATTGGCCTCTCGCAACACGAAAACCATTAACAAAGGTCACGAGGACACGCCTGACAATTGACTGCATTTCCAAATGAAATTCATCAGGGCCAAGATCACAGTCATTTACGGCCTCATTGCACCATAAACGCTCAAACCGATTGTCTAAAAAGCTCGTACAAAGGAGTCTTTTAAATCTCTGACTCAAATAGATAATTAGACATAATGAGTAAACAATGTGGCCGCGAGATGTGAGCGTGCTTATTGCTTTTTAATTGTGTTTCCCTCTGTGCACCGAGCTAGTTCTGAGAGCTCTGGTACCTGTGTGCGCTGGCCCATGTGAGGCCAGGTGCAGTCATTACCACGGGACAGATGGATCAGCAGAAGTGGTGCTCGTTTCCCTTGCAAGGCAACACGGTGTCTGCCATATGTAGGCTCATCATTAAAATTGACCTTTGACCTTCCAGCGGGTGCCTGTCATTCTAATGGAGTTAATTAAGAATGTGGAGCGATGTGTAGGATGTGGTATTTTCTCTCTGTGTTTGTGGATGTTATTGGTTTGTGAAGAAAGTAATAATGGTGTTTGTGTGTGTACTGTATTTGTGTGCATGTGACATATAATGTGTGCATCTGTCCGTGTGAGTGTTGACGCCTGTGCTTCTGTATGCGTGTGGCCATGTCACTGTGCGCATGCGTGTGACTCCAGTGTCAGACGTGTTTGAGTTTTTGAGCTCCTTTTAATATTGCCAATGCAGCTCCTTTGAAAATTCATTAAAGTGCTCCGACCCCTCTGCCATCTGTGCGAGCGAGAGGGAGAGAGCCGTGCGAGGGAAGCAGCTGGGGAGAACGGGAAGATGAAAATTCTGACACGGGCAAAAGCATGCGGGCAAGCCCCCGGACACAGAATGAAGAGCCACTGATATGCCAGCTTTGAACTGCTATTTATTTATTCCAAGACCTTATCTAAAGGCTGGATTCAAATTTAGATTCAGAGATAAGGACTGCTAGGCGGGGTCACATTTTGCTCTGGATAAAATTTGAAAGACAAATGGCAAGCGTTTGCGTAACCATGACGCTAATAAAATAATAAAAAAGACAGAAAAAAACAATCCCTTAGAGGTCTAATTAAAAATGCTACACACGATACTTAGTGTCAAGCTAAAACGCAATTAACTCCACAATTACATGTAGTATATTACCAGAGGAAGAGGGCTGCCCGATTATACTCATAAATCTCCATTGCTGATGTAAATTGCATATACCAACAAACATAGCCGAGCCAGATCATCATCATCATACACTGGAGTTTAATGACTTTACGCACATTTGGAACCTTTATGCCTCCACGTCCGACAATTAGCCTGATTTGAGCTTCAATTTAATTCACCAGGACAACTCGTTATCCGTGCGACTCCTCCATAACTACTGACAATCACTGCAGCGAATCACCTGATTAACAATGTTGCTGGCGCACTTCTTCGGGGCTATCTCCAGCAACTGTCATTTCCATGCCAGTTACTTCTCACAATAAAGCAATATCAGTTGCAGTGTTTATGCCCTGTAATCACTTTCTCCTACACCTGATCTCCTCTTCATAAACTCAGCGCGCCAACATTATTGCTGTTATAGTCGGAAATATGGAGCTATGTATTATGCATTAACGACGATCCCCCGGAGGGAAGGTACACACACTTTGATGACACACACTCTTGCTCACGCTCTCATAGACGAATGTCTGTAGGTATACTGTAAATGCATGCCAAAGTGTGCATGCATTTCCTTGCTTTGTCTTTCCTTTTTCTCACATCTCCACACACACACACACACACACACACACTTCAACATATGCCTCAAAGCATTGGGGTGTAATGGAGGCTGCCTGCACTTTGCCTTGTCGCTCCTTTTCTGACACTAATCAACACCTCTCCTGCTATTAAAAATACCTCTCCATGCCTTTTGATCTGCTAACTATCTCATTTACATGACTGGCGCCCAGCAGCCCAGCAGCAGGGCCTGAAGTTGGGGAGGTGTGACGACCGAAGGTGGGATGGAGAGGAAAGGCTGATAGGGGTGAGAAGAAAGAAAGGAAGAGTGGGAAAATAGTTCAGAAAGAAGAGGATAGCTGCTCCAGGAGCAAAAGTTCATTCACATAGGTACATGTTTAGTTCAGGATTTGACACTTTAGCATGTGAGGTTATGATTTAAAATAGTTTGGTGCAAAACCATTCATATTTTCAACTATTTGCTAAAAAACCCAGCCAAAAAAAGAGTACGGTTTCGAGTTGGTGGGGAAAAACACTGCAACCTTTGCCCCCTTTTCCCTCCACCTTTCTTCTCCTCTTCGCACTACCCCCTCCTCTCTGTCTCCTCTTGGCTGACTTTGTGTAGCGCCATGGGGCTTCCAGTGAGCCTGAGCCTCTTTGGCAAGACCTGTGAGCCTGGATGGCATTGAAGAGGCTGGGATGGTGCATCCAGACGATGGGTGTAGTTGGGCAGGAACGCAGGGAACAGGAGGGTGAAGAGAGAGAAGTAGTCAGCAAATGAGGAGAGTGGGGTAAAAAGATAGGGAAGTTGTGGGAACCATTGTAGGTGGTTTCAATCATTCTGATGCCATCTGTCCCACTCTATTTTTCACACTGACAGCGGATATTTTCCCTGGTGAGACGAGAGGAGGATGCGTGAGAGTGTGTGGACGACAATGAGAGAGAGTGGAGGACGGAATACTATGGGGACAGAGCGCAGCACGTTTTTCTCGAACATATTGTACATCGGAACTGTTTAACCCAGGTGGCTGATTGCATGTATTAGAGCAACATGTTCTCACTCCCAGCTCGTAAAATACGGCAGCTTTGTCAATGGAACTATGCACCAACTATGATGCTCTAGGTACCTGTCTAGCATCAGTTTGGTATGTTCAAGTTTCTGTATCAGTTTTCCCATGTTACATGCATAGTGTCTTGTCCAAAAAACGTATGTGTTCACAGGAAACGTAGGTTTAAGGCACTCAAACTACTTGGTTAGGTTAAAAAAAAAAGTCATGTCTGGGTAGAAATAAGTATGTTTGTTACATAACTTATTGCATGTATGTAAGTCAACTAGTATGTCACTTCACAAGATGTTACGTGGTTAAAAAATCTCAAAAGTGAGCTTTACTTTAACAGGGGACATGTACAGTGATTTCATAGTGAAAGTCCTGTGTTTGTTTGACCCATACACTATTCTAACCGCCTCCATACATCACTCTATACCATGTCATTTGCTCTGAGCGTCTAATTTTGCAGCAGATGGGTTTATGTTGGAGTTGCGTTGATAGCCTGGTGCATCTCATACAGAATTTAAAGGATGTCATGTGTGTTGGTATCCAGCCCAGTCACCAGCAGAACATTATGACATTAGACAGCTCTGCAAGCAACGGATACGTTACATTTATACATTTTATACATATATCAGTTTCGTAAAGTTATGTAATTGTCACAACATGTATATGAGCTAACTTTGTCTATTGTGGCACTAAAACCAGGTATCTTAAGCCAAAATTAGATCTTTTTCTAACCATAACCACATTTTTTGTGCCTAAAAATAACCACACCTTAAAAACAGTGCTGTTAAAGCGTAAAGAAATGTAAAGTTTCAACATATCTGTGACATAATAACGTACAAGTGCTACATATCCATGGTTTGCAGAAACAAACAATGCCAATATTTACTCTAGCAGTTGGGTTGCAATGTCAGACGCCGAGGGCCACTGACCATGCTGCATATTTGATGCCCTGGGAATGAGAAGGGTTTGGTTAGGGCTGCAACTAACGATCATTTTCAGCATTAATCTGTTCAGTATTATCCATTTATCATTTTCCTTTAATGATAAAGTGCATAAAATAGCAAACAATTCCTCAGAGCTTAAACTGGCTGCTTAGTGTATTTATCTTACTACCAGTCCAAAACCCAACAAGATTAACACATACATGCTAATGTCAGCATGCTAACACATTCACAGTTACAATGGTGTTTTCCATGTTTACCATCTTAATTTAGTTCATTGACATAGCTGCTAGTTAGCACTAAACACAAGTACAGCTGAGGCTCATGGGACTGCCATTAGTTTTTCAGTTATCTGGTCATAAACATGGTGAATAAAAATTCTGACCTGATGATGGCACTAGATGAAACCCTGAAGTTATTGAAATTCATCCTGGGGTGTAGGTTGTACCAAATTTGAATGTCTGTACCACATTTGCAATATACGCAAAGGTTGTTGAGGCATTTTAAATCTACACAAATTTTAACCTTATGGTGCAGCCAGAGGGAACATCTGGGGATCACCTCTGGGGAGCATGAATGTCTGTACAAAACTGACAATCAATGCAACAGTTGTTGAGATATTTCAGTCTGGACAAAGTGGTTGAGCGACTGATGGACAGACATAGCCATCCCTGAGGCATGCTGCTAGTGATGCTAACACTGTCGGAAAACAGAAAGGTAGATAATTCTCATATTTGGAGAGCTGGTTGTTCTTAGCATATCTTCTCAATAAACAAGTTAGGTGATTATTAAATTATCCTAGTACATATATTGTCAGATAAAAATACTTCTTGTTTGAGTTTGTGTGTCTATGTGTGTGGTAAGTCTGTCAAGTCCCCAGTGTGACTTGGAGCTCACTGCCTCTCCTCCACTCTTGAGATGCATTTCACCTGGTGTCATCTCTCTGGCCGGGTGCTGGCACCCGCCTTCATCCTCAGGGCATTTAACTCATGGTACCTCTCTGCTTAAACATGCATGAAGTTATAACAGTGCTCCCCTCCACCTCCCAGCTCTGACTGCTATCTCATTTGCTCTTTCAACTGGATCTTTCTGAGTCGCTTTTTGCCTTTGTCTCTTTATGAGCTCAGCTTGACTTTTTTTTTCCTCCTCCTCATCCTCCCCCTCCTCTTTCCCCCTTCATTACTTATCCTGCATCACTAGCGTCTCTCTTTCTTTATATACATCTCCGTTTCTCCCTCCTGGATAAAAGCCAGCACTGAAAAGGCCTCTTCTTGTCACCCCGGTTGCTTATATAAAAATCCAGCTCTTCAAGATAAAAGGCTACTGAAAATAATACCAGCATTAGGGTTTCCTATTTCACAGCGTTTCAGTTCTGAGGGGTCAGTGAATGTGCCTGATGTGGAATATTGAATATGAAGATGGGGAAGCGCCATAGTGTTTTTTCAGCATGTTTGCTCAGTAAACGCAGTGTTATTGGATCTACAAGGCTGCTATAGCGGTTCAGGGAAAAGGCCAACGCCGGCTTACACCGCACCTCAAAAAGAAATTGAGGGGGAAAATGGAGCAAAATTCAGCGGAATGTAAAGAGGGATTTGTGCCGAATAAGAGAATAGACAGCAGAGGTTCACCACCCAAAAACAGAATGCTGACATAACATCAGAGATTTTTATTATCACAAATGGTGCTGGATGGAAATTGAAGGGATCACAAAGTCATTAGGATTCATCCTCTGGCCTGCCATTCCGAATTTAATGGCCAAACCATCCAGTAGTTGTTAACACATTTCACTAAAACTAAAAATGTAACATCATGGTGTGGGTGTTTAGGGTCCTTGTGTACAAAATGTCATTGCAATCTCTCCAGCCATTGTTAAGACTTTCAATCTGGACCAAAGCGGCCGATCGCATATCGACAACGCCATCCCTGGAGCTACACCGCTAACATGGCTACAGATCTATCTAAAGATCTGCCAGTTGTTATCACGCTAACCATTCCTAATCCAACACTGAGTCAGACATCACCTCGACTCTTACTTCTAAAATTTCACCAAACATCAAACCATGACATCAGTAGTTAAAATACTCTGACCTCCCAACTTGCCACACATTCAGAAATCAGTACGGTAAACAATGAGGCTGCTTAAGGCTTGGAGGCAGTGCTGGGACCCAATTCAAACTAATAGTCTAATTAAAGCCATTGATTGCTTATTTTAGCACACATGAGCAGTGGACAGCTAACAACCACCCACAGGACTGGTAATTAACATAAATTTGGAGGTATAGTTAACTCAGTCACCGTTTCTCCCACCTCATTTGCTGCGCACCGGTATTGTTTTCCTATCGACACTCTTTGCTTGTGTGACCTTTCCGTGTTGTTCCTATTGTGTTGCATGCGCCGCCGCTCTCCTGTGACCGTCACTATCACTCCCGAGCATCTGTGTTCAATCAGCATTCAAATCTCCGTCCATTTTTTTTTTTTTTTTTTTTTTCCGAGCGCACACAATAGTTCTGATGATTTGGGAGGACTAGCTGGGAGACTGGGCTTTGCTGAATACCTCTGTGAGAGCTGTCTGGATTTGATGGCCCCCAGCGAGATCCATTGTCAAGATCACAAAAAGTCAGACATTTTACCTCTTCAGGCTCTCTGAGGCATGATTTTATATCCTGCTGTTTGTGAGTTGTGACTCTTGAACTTACTGAAGGGGAACCATATTTAATGAATACTGGTTCTCCAAAGAAGGCGAATAGGTTTTTTGAAGTGAATTATGTGTTTATAAATAAGGTGTGCTCCGATAGAGGACAGCACCTGTCTTGTGACAATATATGTGTGAGGGTTTTTGTCCTACAGTGCTGGTTTTATCTTTCAGAATGGATAGCAAGGGGGCATATGATAACGACATAATGATAACTGATTGATTGCTTGTGTTATGTATAAAAGACCAAGCAATCATGCTTAAGTACATTTTTTCTACTTACTGAGGACAAATGAAAAGTAAAGACAGAGTAGCAATTGCTAGGGCCAAGGAAAATATACAGTATTATGCCGTCATAATCTAGCGTGGGCACACACGGCATAAGGAGAAGGGACTTAACCAGTCGGGTATCTCAGTGGACAGGGGGGTAGATTAATTTGAATGATGCCGCAAATGGATCCTCCCAGACTGAGTTAAGCACTAACAATAAGGAATCAAAGGTTAAGCCTCTGCAAAAATAATAATAAACAAAAAGAGAGTATATAAATTGTGGATTTGATCACAAGACAATGAAATTTAGTGACAGAGGTCAAGAGGATTGTTGTGGCACAATGTGGGCTGACAGCGCTGTCAGGAAAATTGGCAAGGACACAACTGGTTTTCGTGGCACTTTGAGTGCAGAATAAAAAGCTGAGTGATTCATAATACAAGAAGAAATAGTGGAACAAAACTGCATTGAGAGGGAAGAAAAGTGTCTGACACTTTTTCTTTTCAGGTTACACAGAGTGGCAGTACATTCAAAAGCCACCTAATATAACCCTACATTAGTTTGTTGAATTAAGGAAAAAAAGTTCTTTACAATGTGTAAGTGAGACACTGCAAAGTTGTGCATAGCTTAGAAAACTTTCTTTAGTACTTTGTGTCTGGTGAATACACCCAAGTGGCAACCCAATTACCAGAATAAATATGGGCATTGTTCATTCCTGCAAACCACGGATATGTTACATTTACGCCTTTCATTTTTAACAGATGTGTTGAAACTTCAGAATTCTTTATGTTACAGTTTTATGTTGTGACAATGCTGCTGTTAATGTGAGGTTAGGTTTCGGCACAATAACCACTTAGTTATGTTTAGGAGAAACAAATGTTTGGGCTTACAATACCCGCTTTCGACAGCACAAACATGGCTGAACATGTCCCAAACTGTAGTTGAAGACACCTGCTTTTGTCGCTAAAAACATCACTGAACATGTCCTGAAATGGTGTTAGAAAACATCCGCTTTTGTTGCTACAAAGATTGCTGGACACATCACGAACCGTCCTTAGAAAACACACACTTTTGTCACTACAAGCACCTCAAGACATGTCGTGAACTGACATTAAAAACAACCGCTTTTGACACTAAAAACATTGCTAAACATGTCCCAAACTGTCGGAAAAAAACACCTGCTTTTGTTGCTACAAACATTGCTGGACATGTCTCAACCTGTCCTTAAAAAACACGCTCTTTTGTCGCTACAAACACCGCTAACCATGTTTCAAACTGTTATTAAAAACACCCGCTTTTGTCGATCTCAGACAGAAGTTTGTTGTCTACTCCTTGGTAGCTGTCTCGCCAAGGTGTCACGCAATCTACCATCCCCTCCTTCCCCTGATGAGAAACTCATATGTATGTGGAAGCTCATATACATGTAATCTGAATTATGTAACACATATGAAAGGTGCAAATGTAACATGCAGAAATGTACAAAGCCAACGGCAACATTTTATTCTGGCGACTGGGCTGCAATATGTACAGTACCTCCTGACCCCTGGCTCCAAATTTGCACCATAAAATAATAGCCACAGTGTGTGCCTAAATTTGACACAAAAAGGGGCAAGGACCCATCTCTGTCCCTGCAACACAATAGATCCCTCCCAGAGCTAACATGCTGTGCAATGCACTATTGATAATTTAAACTAATTATGCAGAAAGTCCCTGTTAGGTACAGAGTATCACCTGCTGCATATCACACAATGGATCATTTGGCAGCATCCATTACTTTCAGCTGGCCTATGAGCAGGTTGAACATTGAATGCAGTTTGATTTTGCAAAATCTTTCCTACAATAGACCAACAGTGGGCCTACACAATGCCTAATCACTTGTGTGCACCATATGAGAGAGAGAGGAGGAAGGTTTGTATATACTGGCAGAGAAAAGACATGTATTATGGCTGAGCCGGGCGTTAAGCTGCGTCCAGGTGTTCACCTCTTTCCAGGTGGCCATGTAATACTCTTGCCGACCCAGATCATGGCAATCACAGAGCTGGCAGAGATGGCTCATTGCCGACACCAATGCAGTGCCCGGGTAATGTGCCAAGTTGGCAGCGACATGCCTGAAAAGCAGGCGGGCAAACAGGCAGAGAGACTCTGATGCTCCTGGAGTGGAAAGATGGTGGAGGACCTTTTCATTTTCTTTTCAGAATTCGTGATAATGGCACAGTCTGGTGCGACGCCTGTCTGATTTCTCTGACTTGTCGGTGTCAGGAGTAGTGGTGGTGGTGCATCATGCTCTGAGCTCTGTGCATCAGATGATGAATGTTTTATCATCTCACTTAGTGGAGCCCAATACCCTGTGCCATGCCTCCATCTTGCATTATTTTGATTTTATTTTATTTTTTTTTCTGTTTTGGCACCGTATTTCTTGTGTTTCCTTGATACCCCCACCATATCCCCCACTATATCATATTCACTCAAAAATCCTCAGCCAGAGAGATGATCTTTATTAGCTCAGGATGCCAGAGTTACGTGCAGCCTGATTCTGGCCTGTAGTGTCTGGGCGCTGTGTGCTCCTCAGTGTAAGTAGCTTGGCTGGCAGGCAGCCACAGACAAGCAGTGTGTTTCTGCTTGCCATCCTCTCATTTGACTGCATGGTAATTACCGTCTCAATGCAGTAAGAAAAAGCAGCTTTTGGTAGGAGGATTGAGAGAGAAAAGGGGAAAAAATGTGAGGGTGTGTGGCTTAGCAGCTTAATGAACATGTCAGATGTATTTAAACAAATGGATTACCACATCTGTACACACTCGGTTGGATCGCGCTCGCTCCAAAACACTTCACAGTCTGTAGTGGCATGGTGAATGAGAAAGACATATACTGGAGATTTGCAGTGAATGGTACAGTTGAAGGAAATATAGCACTCCTGCATTTGTGCATTTAAAGGAAATCAGACCTATGCCAAATCAATTCTGGCTGTCACTCAACTATATTGCTATGACATCTACATTTATATGTCAGCCTACATATAATCTCCTGCTGTTAAGAGGGTGTACCTATAAAATGTCAAACATTTGCATTAAATGTCAGAAAATTTAAAGCATTAAAGACAAAGCCTGTTCCCATGACCCTGACAGACTTTCGACTTGACAGTGAACTGAGATCTTTCATCTTGAAATCTTTTTTATTTCTATCCGTATCTATGTTGCTCCCAGATTCCATTTCGTGGAGCTTTTTGTCCTGACCTTACCTTGGCGCTCACCAGAGCTGTCCATGTCAATACATTGACTAAATGAATAATAGATGCTCTTTTGTGGCATCCTTGTGCCAAGGCGTCTTCTCGGCTTCAGAGGCTCACATGCTCGTGAAATGTGTGTTCTTTGGCAGAAAAAGCTGACAAAATGTCACCATAACATTTTTGTGTCATATTGAGAGGTTAATGATGAGGGTTATCATTTAGAGGTCAAAAACACTAATCATTTGACCTTTTCTACCTGTCAGATTTGACGCAGAGAGAGGAAAAGCTCGCTGTGTAAGCTGCACACTCCAACATGAACCCTGTGCACTTATACATCCAGATTTATTTCCATTTATAAAGCAATGTGCAAGGTGTAGATAACTTAAGAGTTATATCAGCACACTTGACACTCACTCATGAACCCCGCTCAGGCCCTAAGAGCGTGTCTCAAGCTTTGTTTGTAGCCTCAAGCCATGTTTGTAAAGAAACACTATTGCCAGTCGGCTCTCATGAAATAATCCGTTCTCTGCTGGTAAGGTAATGGTGTAAATTCACAATAACACAGCATTTGTGAAGGGCTGAAGGGCCACTTGGAAAAATATGCTGCTTTTTGGTCACTTCTTCATGTTGATTCTTTTTTTTTTAAATCAATGTTAAAGTGAGAGCTGCTGTGTGACATTAGGACTTCTCACTGTTCTGTCATCACTGGTGCTTGAACTAGAAAAGAAAGAAATCTACAATACTGAATCAACCCAGTCACTTAAATAAATGTTGGCATTGTGCATTTGTACAATCCATTAAATTGTTAAATTTCCATTGTTGTGCATTTCACATGGAGTGCATATGGTAAAACCTTATGTTTCAATTTTCAATTTTATGTTGTAAGAACACTGTGGTTATTGTGTACATAGGTTTAGGTACAAAAAACACCCATCCCAATACTCACACTTCCCCTAAAAATTGGCCCTAACCCTTGTTTTTGCGTGTTTAGGTGTCCCAAACTTTAGGGAAGTGCTTTTCAGCCCTTAAAATCCCCACTTAATTTGAAGGGCCATGCAATGCACACTTACGAACCCATCTCAACTGAGGGGAAGATTGAATTTCCCAGGATGCATTGCGAAACTATCCAGCCAGGCGAGTTTTCAAGGAAGATGAGAAAGCCATTGCAAAATTGTAAGTACTATTTTCACAAATAAGCATGCAGAAATTCCAAAATATGTCAGAATGTGTTATGTTTCTGCATATGTATCGTTATGTGTAAGCAATGAGTTAGAATATGAATGCTTGAAAATTGCGAAGTCACGATGTAGTTACGCATGACGTAGGTGAACACGTCTGTTACGCTAAGTTGCATGAAGTGGCATCCCAATTCGTAGGTAAAATTTCCTACCCCTTAACGCTACCCCTTTGTCGTTGAGGGGAATCTATCTGAGGAGTGCACTTGAAACCAAGGGGTATGGTTAAGGGAAGAGAATTGGGATTGGCCCTTGTAGGGTTAGGAAAATGTCATATGTTGCCTCAAAATATCCAGTTTGGTCACCACAAACACAGCTGGGAATGTTCCTGTGTGCGGTTAAAAAGTACCTACGTTTTGTCTCTACAAACATGGCTGGAAATGTCCTGACATTTCATTTAAAATTCCCAGTTTAGTCACATCAAAAACACAGCTGGAAATACCCCCATGTGTCGTTAAAAAGTATCCAGTATCCATGTCCCAAACTATCGTTAACAAAAGATGGTTTTGTTGGCACAAACATGGTAGGAAATGTCCTTACGTCTTATTGAAAATACACAGTTTGATGGCCACAAACACGGGTGGAAAAGTCCCAACGTGTCCTTAAAAATTCCCAGTTTAAATTGCCACAAACACAGCTGGAAATGTCCTTAGATATTACTGAACACCTGGTTTTGTTGCCACAAACACAGCTGGAAATATACCTAGGTATCATTAAAATGTAACTGGTTTTGTTGCCACAAACACGGCTGGACATGTACCTAGGTATCATTAAAAAGTAACTAGTTTTGTTGCAGCAAACACGGCTGGAAATGTCCTGACATGTCATTAATAACACCCAGTTTGGTTGCCCCAAACACAGCTGGAATTGTCCCTATGTGTCTTAAAAAAAAAAAAAAAAAAACATTTAGTTTGCCTAAACATGGCTGGAAATGTGCCAATGTGTCATTAAATAATACATGGTTTTGTTGCCACTAACATAGCTGGAAATGTCCCGATGTGTCTCAAACTATGGCCTGCTGCTGTTTTCTGCTTTACAGCTGTCTCACCGGGTCTCACGCTGTCCACAATCATTCTCCTCATAATGAGAAACTCAGCTAATATACATGTAATCTGAGTTATGTCATTTTAAAAATGTTGATATGACAAGTATGAAAGCTAAAAACACCAACACTCATTCTGGCAACTGTGCTGATGAACTGAATGGAAATTAAACCAGACATATTGTTAGTTCAGACTATCCTGGTGTAAGAATTCATTATTACATCCTACCTAAATTCTGTCCAACACTGATGTCTGCACACGTGTGTTGTGGTTCACTGTGTAACTTCTTGCTGTGATTCTAACGGACGTGACTCACTTGTGGTAGATGCATTAGAGTAAGATGGTCCTGACTAATCACTGCATCATGGAGCGGTGGCGAGTTGGAGTGCCAGTTCAGTGCACAGGGGATGGTAGCCTTTACCCAGAAGAGATAGCCCAATTAAACTGACCAATTGGAATTGAGTGAGCCTGGTTGTCTACCTGTTGTGGAGGTTAGAAAATGCCACTTCTACTCATTGCTCATTCTGGACGATACCAGACCCATTATTCTTGCAGTCATTACTAAGCAAAATGTCAATAGCTTATTAGAGAGAGAGAGAGACGTGGTAAGAGAGATGGATGGAGGAGAGAGGGAACAAGAGGGGAGGAGGAGGAAAGGAGGAACCACGAATAGAAAACAGAATACAGAATTTGTCGCTCACATGTAACAAAACAAACACTCATGCAGGTCAAGGCTTAGTGTTTCAGCTTACATGTGACAACAATGGATGCTCAGTTCCATGTTTGCGCTGTCATTTCTTGTTAATGGTTTGATAATGTGCCAACACCCACATCATTCTGAGCTTTTCCCACCTTCATCTCTCTCTCTCTAACTAACTCGTGCGTTCAACTGAAAAGCTGTCAGAGGCTCATGAAGCATCTCTCCCGAGTCCAGCTGCATGAACATTAAGAAACATCATTCTTCAGCTTCCTCTCTTTTCTCTCTCTTTTCTTTCTTTCCGTCACTCCTGCTCTTTTGCTCCTCTGTCTGTTCCTCTCTCAGCATTGTACAAATGTTTCTCTTGTCTAAGGAACCGTTCCATATGTTTGCAATCACTCTGGCTCCCTTGCCTGCACAGATCATTTAGCAGGCTCCCTCATACATTTCAATTAGGCCCACCTAGCGCAGCCACAGACATGGGAAAGCAATATTGATTTCTTGATATCCTGTGCGTGGGTCGGACCAAATTAACGCTTGTACTGGGGAATATGATAGATCCATAACAATTCACTTGTGTTTGTTACCATATGTGTGATATGCTGGGCTTGTTAGTATACAGAGAATTGTCAAGTATTTAACTAATTAAAAGCCATATTCATGACAGCTGTCCCTGGTGCACTCTCAGTATGAGCAGCTCACAAGACTTAATAATAATGTGGTGAGCATTTAAAGGCATAGCTCTGACTTCTTAGGGTTCCTATGAAAAATCAGCTAAAATAAAACCCTTTATTTTGCCTTAAGTGGCAAAAGGAAAGTGAAAGATGTCTGGCAAGACATAGCAGGGAGCCTTAATGTTTCAAAGTAATATAACCATTTACCAAACGTTGCCTGCATCCTAAAATGTACTTATTATTCAATTACAAGCAGCTTTTTTTTAAAGATAGCTGGCGGGCTGAAGTGCGGTTGCTTTGGGGAGCAGCCACTGCCTGGTAGCTGTCAGTCACTCTCTGCCACCTCATCCATTCTCTTGACACTCCACTGGAGCCCGGAGGGAGCGATCAGTCAAAGTTCAGGAGACAGGGACGCCACATCAAAGAGCTGATGAGACTTTGGAATCTTGGGACGCTGTATAAAGTTGAATTGTACATCTCATAATGGTTGCAGTGGCTGCTCTGCTACTTCAATACAGTTTTAAGGTACTTGAACTTTACTAGAGGACATCGAAGTTATGCTACTTTGTGCTTATTTTGGAGAGAAATCTACGTATGTTCAGTACATTATTCACTCATGTTTGTTGTTTTCTCGTGCTGCACCATAAAGATGTATTGAATTGAATTGAAGATACACTGAATTTATTTGTCAGTTGGATACGAGTAGGGCTGCCCCATAATAGTCAACCAAACGTTAGTTGACCAGAAACATCTTTAGTTGGCAAGATTTCATTTGTTGCTTAGTTGCAGAAGAAAATAAAAACTAAACAAACATGAAACTCTTTTAAGTTTTAAGTTTAATTTTTTTTAGTTTTATTTACTTTATTAATCCCCCTGAGAGGAAATTCAATGTTTTTACTCTTGCTTGTCAATTACACACAGGTCCGAAAGGACGGACACAGGAAGTGGCCACGCTCAGCAGTCAGACAGGAGTCAGGTTACAAACCAATCACAGCTGACAGATATCTTTCCTTTCTTCTGTAAATATTCAGTCTGATAAACACGGAAAAAATGATCATTTTAGCGCAGGGCTACCCAGAGCTTTATATCTGTCCCATAGACGATAGGCCTACACACTTATAAACAGCGCCTGAAGAAGATTAGCTCTGCACTCAGGATTTCAGGTAGATAGGCTATACAGTAGAGGCCAGATGCAATCTGCTGCCACACTCTTGAAAGCAGCCACAAAAAAGGAGTAGTGCCCAGCACCCAACCTTGCCTTTCCACGCAGTTAAACACCTGGCATGTGTATGGCCTCTAATTTCGAGGGCTGGTACCTGCAGTTATTCCACAGGCTAGTTAATAACATGTCGGGCAGGAAATCCAAAGTGTGAGATCATTTTGAGAAGGTGAAGGATGAACCCAAGGTGATATGTAAACTCATCTTCATTGGTCGACTACAAACATGACGTATCATCTGAAACATGTCAATAGCTACATGCCCATTAGCCACTTAGCACAATCATTTCTGCTTTGCCGACAGCGTCATTAACAGGCGGCTCACTCAGTGTGTGACGTGCACTTGTAGATAAAATATAGGCCTATATTAATGAAGGTTCATTAGTACGGTTTTGTATTTCTCTGTAATGTAGCACAGTGTTAACAGTGTTACTGATACTATTCTTTCTCACACCTTCAACTCAAGCCATTGTGATTGTATTGGCGACTAGTCGACTCATGACCCTAAATGTTGATTATTGGTCGACTAGAAGAAATTTTTAGTGGGTGGCAGCCATAGATACTACTTAGATTAGTAAGAATAAGATTTAACATGCAGAATGTAAAGGATTAATTCAGAAAATATGATGACTTGCCATACAATTAACTACCCAACAATATAAAAGGTATTAAACATTAACTCCACATTGACCTCCTTACTTTTGTACTTTTAAAGTTTACTCAAGCAACACTTCTTCCATCAGTAGTTATACAGGTATTTGAATAAGTGACTATTAATATTATATATGCCTACATTTTCATGTCGGGAGAGAATCTCTCACCCCTCTTGTACAGATGATAACAGATGATAACTGCCATAACATGCTTTACTGAACACATCTAACCTGTCTTTGACCCTATTCACTTGAGACTCCTGTCACAGATTAATCCCTGGGCATCACTGTTCACAGAGACTTAGGTGTGCAACTGTTATTCCATTCACATCAATGCATACACAGCAGCATTGCATAGAAAAAAAACACCAAAATTACATTAAGTAAATTTATGTTAAATAAACTTCAGTTTAATTTGCAGTTCAGTTCCTCTCTCACAAGTGCAAATGCTCATAAATAAACATCAATAATGTTAATCCAAAAAAAAAAACAAAATTGGGTCGTGGCTGAATCATATGAGGCTGTCTGGCCGTTCCTTTTACCAACATAGAATTCATTTTAATGTCTCCAATATCTTAAGACATCCCACCCAGACTACCCTCCAGGTTTCATCACATGAAAGCCTCGCTGGGCTCCATGAACTCATTTTGCATACAGATAATATCAAGAAAAAAGTATTAGGGAATATATTATAATGAACATAAGGTTTTAGATATTCTTTCTCCATGTTACAGTTTTAAGGAAACTACAAACTCTATAAACAAGGTGAATCCTCTTTAGAATATATTTCATTCATTCTCCCATTTCCACTCTATTACTGAGTAACTCAAATGATTGGTCCATAAAAGTTCAGTAAGGATGATTTAGAGTTACACCAGCCTTTAATTCTGTTATGGAGGCCATCTGCGGCTAATGCTGACTAATTGTTCCAGTCAAGTAGATGCCATGGCTTTGCCCTCTTATAAAGATACATGTCCAGCCTTGTGGTTTATCGCTATGCATGGGTCGGGTCTAGGGGAGGGGAGGGAGCACCCGTAGTCTGACATTTCTAGTAATTATCTTTATGAAGATGGGAGGCCTCTCAATTAGAGTGGCGTTTGATTAAAACTAATGGCTCTCCCTCCCAGGCCGGTGAGCCAGCTGACAGGGACAGCATCAAGTTCCCCTTTGGCTGGCGCGGGACACTGGGTGACTTTAAAGCAGCAACAAGGAGCTTTTCATTGGTTTTGAAACAGTCTCGATTTAGGCTGACGCCTTTATTTGACCTACATAAGCAAACAAGACTATCAGAGAGAAGATTAGATATTTCTATATAGTTATTTTTAAGGCATATCATGGGATTTGCAGAATTTAAAAGGATTCGAACCAATCATAAATTTGCCCTCCTTCTCCACAACAGATATATGTCTATTCTTTGTATAATTGAAGTTGTGGGATTAGGCTTTGCAGCAATATATGAATTTATGCTGATGGCTAAGACCAAGTTTACTTTGTTTCACCACTGTCATGTTGTTACCACTCTTACATAGCCACAAATGAATACATTACCTCATCGCTATACATCCTGCAAATCGCTGTGTTAAGATATATTAATAGATTGTATTTAAAACATGTGTTACTACACTACTACCATACATACTAGACATATTAAGCCACATGATTTGCAGCATGGGCTTTCTTAAGGACATTGTTGTCAGCTAAAAAACACACCTTTCTCTATCTTCCACATGTACACACAAGACACCCTCACTTGGAGGCTGTGTCGTGCCTCCCTGTGTAATGACAATCTTAATGGAAAACAAAACTGGCTCTCTGGGGAGTGTGATGGTCAGGCTGGCCATTACAGAGTCACTCAATAGCAGCTGATTGACTCGCTCCCCTGCTCTGTTATAAGCCTGTTAAGCTGCTACTCAGCGTCAAAGCGCTGCTCTGGGCACTCTCGGTAACGCTGGTCCTTGCCTTTATAGGACACTGGATAAAGTGCTTACCCTGATTTAGTAAAACCAAATAGCTGAAGACCTCATTTGTGATTGGTGGGGATATATATTCAATCAGAGAGGAGAAAGCCCATCAAGCTCAAGGAGTGGTGGGAAAACTCAGGTAGGGTTCAGATAGGAGGGTTGTCATCGTATAGGATGGGCACCAACTGAATGAAAAGTTGGTGCCAGTTGCTGACGGTGGCATTGCAGCATATTCCAATCTTTCAAAAGGTTGGGTAGTTTATGAACGCGACATGTCACATTGTACTTTTCACCCCATTACAATTTACCTGAGAGCTGAAGTTAGCTGTGCCGAGCCATAGATTTTACATTTAAAAAAAAACACCCGACTTTTTGGCTGGTCGCCCTTCTAGAAAAGCAGTGCTAGTTAGAGCCCTATCCCTTGACTCATTTCAGATGTCCGAGTTTAAAGCAGTTTTGCCAAAAAACACGTTTTCCCCTCTAGATTTTGCCAATATACACTGCTCAAAAAAAATTAAGGGAACGCTTAATCGTCACAGTACATTTTGAATTCAGCCCTTGGTTGATGATTTTGGTTTCCACGGACTGTCGTTGCGTCATTTTGTTCTAAACAAATTATTTCAATAAAGATTTTCAACTTGAATAATTTGTTCATCAAGATCTAATGTGATTTAAGTGTTCCTTCTTTTTTTGAGCAGTGTACTTAAATAATTTTACAAAAAGCAAAGAGCAGACCTTCCTTTTTTCTACTTTCCTACCAAAATAATCATCTCACAACGGTCAAATTTATCCTGTGATACATTTTGTTGTACATTTTGCAGATGACATCTCTATTTTTAATTTAATAGGATTTAGAAAGACTATTGCTGTGTCTCAAATCGCGACTCCTGTACTTACACTTAATATTTTGAGTGCATAAGTGCATTCACACTGAGAAGTATGGAAGAATGCAGTGCACTATGAGTACCCAGATGGTGCACTCAAAACAGTCAAGAAGTTGAGTGTGAAACTATGGACACTTCTCGCACTCAATGGTCGCCATCTTGGCTATGTAGCGGAGGGGGAGGGACCAATTTTCAAACTGGAAATGGCGGCCAAGGACTATGCAACCGTGAACGTCGCTGCATTGTACAAATACATGTGTTTTTGCACTAAGCACCACTATAGTGTTGTCGGGTATAAGCCAGCAGTATGTTTATTGGGTTAATTTAGTAGTCTGTAATGATTTGGTACCGCGAACGATAACGTGAATGCTAATGCTAGTTTGCTAACTCGCTAATTTGCGGTCGTCATTTCCAGTGAGTGCACAACGGCCGTGTTTGGTTTGAGACAACACTACCCTGTCGAAATTCGCGCACTACGCCAATTAGTATATAGTATATAGTATACTACATGGAAGTGTACTAACAGAAGTAAGGGATTTGAGACACAGCATATTACTTTTAATTGAATACTTTTACATTGATGTATTGGTGCTTTTACTTAAATAACAGATCTGAGCACTGGCTATTCTGGAAAAACAAGATGATTCCTTTTAATGACAAACCATGACTTTGGCACCAGCCTTTTTCTCTGTATTTAAGTAGCCTGCAAAGTCATATGTGTGAGTAATATAGGTGAAAGATGTCCTCATTGAAATTTCTTACTGAAATCAAAAATCCATCACCCTAATATGTTAATGTCTACAGCATTGATAACTACCTTTTTAGCAAGTAAAATACATATTTCAAGTACCACTACTGTATTACAATACATATTATTGCCATACAGTTCCCTAAAATAATGAACCACATTGACACATTATTATGTGAACCCTCAAATACTTTTTTTGGCAGGCTTTTCCCATCAAACGTATTTGATAACTATGTATGAAGCACCCTCCACTGAAGTGGGCACACGTGACTAGAACGGGAGGTTCAGTTCTTTGAGATCCAGTATGTGTGCAAAGCCTTACTGAGTGGAGGTTTGGAGATTATAGAAGCTTGTATTAGCTGAACTCACTGCCATGTCCCTGAAACCATCTTGAGAGTGTCACATGGTAGGCTGTGGTGCTGGAAGGACAGCGTGTGAACATGAAGGGCCTCACCTTTTCAGCAACAACGCTTAGATACAGTGTGGCTTTACAGTGACCCTCAGTTTGTATTGAGGGGTCTAGTGTGTGTCAAGGTAACACTCCTGCACCATTATACCATGTAAGGAGAAAACACAGGATGAATCCATGTATTGGTGCTGTATTTCTGAACCTGTTACAGTGATTGTGTATATCAGTATGGTGTTATGCATCTATAGATCACCCACTCAGAGGTTTGATAAGTAGAGAGATGTTCACCGTTGCACTGAGCTATTATTTGCATGCTTGTGGCCTGACTGTTAGCTTCTGGCCTTTCTCTTCTGACATATCTCGGTGACAAGTTGTTTTTTTTCTCCACAAAAAAAAACTGCTGACTGCATGTTTTTTTGTTTAAAACACCATCCTCTACAAACTCTAGACAACATGGTGTTAGCAGCTGTTCCCTCAGCACTGGAACCACCTTGTCACAGCATCAACAATCAAATCATATTAAGTCAGTTAAGTTGCGTTTCTTGTCAGTGTTTGGTTAAAAGTAACTGGATTTCTGTTTGCGACTTTGCATGCTTTTTGTATAGAGGTAAGGACATGATTTGCAGTTTGGAGGAGCCTGCCTGTTTGTGTTAACAAGCACGTACAGTACCCTAACAAAATGGTTGTGTATACACTGAATGCACAGCATAAAATGATTCCCTACCCGATTCAGACACATACACTGACACAGGAGCCTGTTCAAATGTGATTTAGTGAAAAGTAGTAGTCCTAATGTGCACCCACAAACATCCAGGCACACACACACACACAGAGACAAACCGGCACACACACTCTTTCATCCGTTTCTCCATTTCCCCTGTTCCTTCTACCTCAGGGAATCTGATCACCTCCTGATGTGAGGCTTAGAAACAGTAATGCAATAGACAGTCAACTTATATTTCCCCAGCGAGACAGCCGCAGCTAAAACTTCATATTCTTCAGCGACCACACGGCTGAGGGAGGAGATAGCTGCAGGACATCAAGAGGAAGAGTCAAGGAGACAGATGGGAGAGTAGATAGATAAATGGATATATACATAGAGACATATACCCATGCCATCCTTCAGTATTCCAGGTTGAACTCACTTGCAGATGCCATAGTAGCATGGTTCATTCATAGGAGTGAAGCAAGGCTAAAAAGATTGGGATTGAGGGCTCTAAAGTAGAGGCAATCAATACCACGGACCTCTTTCACTTGCTGTCAGGCTAGCCTGGCGGGCTGAACCAGCTAATGACACCTAATCATATCAGTGGGAGGAAACTCTAACCACGAGCTTGCCCTAAAATGGTGCATCCCATCAGTCTGGCAAAGTGTAAGGCGAAAAAAGAAAAAAGTGAGGAGAGGGCGAGACGGAGAGATAAGCAGGGAGAGGAACAGAGACAAGAAACTCTAGCTGAAGCCTTTGTGAATAGATGAAACAGGCAGGCAAACATATTGGCTGTGTTTACACGCACACAGGAAAGCAAAGGAGGACACACAGAGTCACAGATGTGGTGCAGCCTACACCGTCCGGCAATATTGCACAGAAAAGGCCAGCAAATGAATAATTACACGTCAGTGTGGTATCTGGAGACCATGCAGTGCCTTATACTGGCCACTTGGAGGCCATTACACTTACACTGAGAGTGACTGAATGAATAAGACACAGAAAATGTGTTTACGTTTCTGAATAAGTGAGCTATCTTGCATTATTTCTGAAGCCTATTTATTCCTTTAGTTAAGATGTATTTAACCGTGACAAAAACTTCAACAGTGTCCTTGCCAGGATACAAACAAACAACATAAGGTAGATAACACAAAATATTCCCCAGTATCATAGTTAAACAGAATTATGATTACCAAGTAATAAAAACAATTCAAATGCCACCTTAAAGCAACCCAAGAGTGGTCTAAAACCATAAAAAAAAATAGGCCAATTAACACATTAACTTAAATGAGACTGAGATTAGAAAATGCCCCAAAACATCAGCAGCCAGAAAACATTTAAAATTTTTGAATCTAGCAGAGAATGTGCCGTGCGGAGGGACCAGCACAGTTAAAAGTCCATTTACTTCAGTTCAGTGGGACTTTGGGAACTGTTAATAAAAACGCTTCTTGGGAATAAAGACCATATCTGTTAACACATTTTTGTTGGACGAACTTAAAATTCTACAACCATACTGATGGTTGATTAAGTCATGTATGATGCAAAAATGTTAACATTTGCTGGTCCCAGCTTTGTAAATGTGAGGATTTGCTGCTTCTTTTGGTTTGGTCATTGACATTTGAAGTCTATTGGATAAAAAGGAGTCATTTGAAGATGTTCCCTTGACTCTAGGGGCTTGCGATGTACATTTTTTTAGGAGAACAACTAATCAAAAAGCACAGTCATTGCTACAGAATCTAATAAGCAATGGCAGTAGCTGTACTTCGTCTGTATCCTCAGTCCAGCAACACTTGTCTGCTGTGTGGTTACATTGGTTCAAGCATCTCTAAGGTTATTTGCACTCGATATCTTGATGGCACTTCATCATTTCTGGACTGACTCATTCCACTGACACACTCACAAAGAGGGTGCATCCGAACACTGGTACGCTACGTGCGTGCCTGCCCATACGTACACACACACAGCCAGTGGAGGATGCACAAATCAGATAGAAAAGAAATGTGACATTAAGGAATTATTAAAGAAATAAACAAAAACAAAACCCATATACACAAACGCTGCTCTGTGTCTGCAAACTGATACAAGTGCACATTTCATTCTGACCGCCCTGACAAAGAGGGACTAAAAGTGATTCATAGTAGGAGGCGGCAGAGAAACTAAATAAAAGAGCCCAGATTATCCAATGAGAGGAAGTAGTGTGTACACGTGCACTTGAAATTGTGCGTGCGTGAGTTTCAACAAAGCCCGATAGTGAGAAGAAGAGAGAAATGCCATCTGAGCCAGAAGCGTAGGAGGCAAGGCATCACATAATACTTGAGGAAATGCATTGGCAACAAAGAGGAACCAGGTGTAATACACTCATGAATAAATATGCTGAGGGCTGGAATTGATCATTAGTGCTGTCTGGGGGAGGGAAAAGAAAAACAAGGATGAATAGAGGCCCTGCAATTTGATAAGTGGTATCGAAGCATGGAAAGATCCTTAAGAGACGCTTTCTATTGTCAGTGATGACACTTGGCTAGTTTTTGCCTGTGTCGTCTAATTACTGCCTTTCTTGCTCTATTTAAGTATTTTTCCCCCAAAAAAACAAGCTTCTGTTTCTGCTTTAGGTCATAATTGGATTTTGCCTGCGTATTGCTTTGTATGTATCTTCTATTCTCTGCCTCAGATTTGTCATGTCATACACTGTGATGACGCAACTCCCAAAAAGTGAAACACGAGCCCTTTTCTCGAGAATATATCAGAGTGCACCAAATACACTTTGTTTCCTGCTGTTTTAAAACCGAGCAGGACATACAGTATGCTCCTGGGCTCCTGTCTCATGGTGTGATGTAAGGCCAGGGAACAAAAGGTTGCCTTCCTTGCCTCCGCTGAGGAGTGGAGCAGCACGGTGCTTAATTGGTGCTCTGATCAGAGAGGGATCTGGGCTGAGGGACCCGCAGCTCCCAGCAACACCGTCATCCTGGGAACGCCAGGGTGTTGCTCCTGTCTGTCTTGATTAACGACCTCTCCCTTTGACCCCTCCCATGAGTCCTGACAAGCGCCTCGCCGGAGCGGGCGCAAGCACAAATACAAAGTGCATATGCTCACAAAAGCATGTGGACACGCACAAAAATTGCTTGTATGTTGGAGTAGACATACATGCAGTCATGTGGCTGGGTTTAATGAGTAGTTTTCTGAGGAGGAAGCAGAGCAGCAGCTCTGTTTGAATCAAAAGGGAGGGCAAACTTTATTGGCCATTGCTGACAGCACAAACACACGTGCACTCTAGTTTACATTCATCATCCAGCGATGGCCACTCAAATTAAATATAGATGACCCAAAGTGCACCTGTTGTTAGGCATTTGTGGGAAAGTGAAACAAGCAGGCGTGCTGCATATTCCCCATGCAGCCTCATTTTGGCGTTGGTCAGCACCATTTCTGTGTGCTGTTATTTAATCTCAGGCTCCAGTAATAAATCTGATTCCTTCACGCTGACGGCCTCTGCTTGTAGTTTGGGCGCCAGTGAGCACGAGGCAATATGCGAATCAGAAAGCAAGAGAGCTCTCTTTGGAGCAATCAAGGGACCCGCGATGGAACGTGGAAGCGGTAATTGCACTGGAGGCGTCACATTGACATTCAGTCCACTTCCTGTCTACGTGGTATCCCCAAAGTCTTCGGGGAATCTTAAAGTTTTATTTCATCCCTACCTTAAATTTACTACCCATATACTTTAAAATGCAAACTATGCCATTAGTGTAATGCAAGTGTGCATATTGTGTATGTGCGTGGAAATCTATATGTTTCCATGGAACCCAGTTGCCAGAAGGAAATGTTAGCTGTGTATGTTGATGCAAACTGAAGATCTCTTCATCATATCAACATTTCTAAAGTGGCCTAGTTCTTATTACATGTCTATGAAGTGACTCTGTCATTGGGAGGTGGAGGGAATGGCAGATAGTGTAAGACCTAGGTGAGACAACTGCTAATCAGCACACCACTGTAAGAGACCAGCTGTGTTCATGCCATGAAACTAGATATTTTTTTTAACACATAGGGACATTTCCAGCCTTGTTTTTGGTGACAAAACAGAGTAATCTTGACAAGATCTCTAGACATTACCAGCAATGTCTTGGGTGAAAATATCTGGCATTTTTGTCAAGATGTTGAGACATTTCAAGCCATGATTTTGTGAAAACATACATATTTTAATAAGACCTTGGGACATTTGCAGCCATGTTGGTGACAACTAAACACTGTATTTCTTAAAAAGATGTCGGGACATGTCTAGCCACATTTGTCTCAACCAAACTGAATATTTTAAGGCAACATGTGATGTTTTCCTAACCCTAACTAATTGTTTTTTGTGCCTGAAGCTAACCACTTTAACCCCACAGCGTTATCACAACAGCATATTGAAATGTAAAGAAACATAAAGTGTGATAAATTCACTAAATATCAAATGTACAAATTTAACATTCATGGTTTCCACAAATGTACAAAAGTATGATAAAAAACAGGACACGCAAATCCCTGAAGCCCACTGGTTTGGGTGCTGGATCACAAAGTATCAAAAGCATGAAAAAAGAAAAAAAGCGATCCGCACACCAAAAGAGCTCCCGTATGCAATTTTTTTTTTTATTTTGCGTGACGTTTCGAGCGTGATGCACAACTGTTCAGGCAGTATAGGAGAGCACTCACATGGAGGCTTCTGCATTTGTCATGAGAGACTAACATGCCACACAGCTATTAAACACACCCTCCATCAGGGTAAAGACGAAGAACCTTCATCTATAACGGTGCATGCCAGCTCCTCCACCTCCTCCCTTCTATCCCCTCATTGCTAATTATCCAGGAGATGGATTACATCATGGGATCTAATAGAGAGAAGCACCATTATACAAACCACCCCCAAACACACACACATACACACACACACACACACACACACACACACACACAGACACACACACACACACACACACTATAGCCCTGACAAAATCACTCAGCCGATCTGCCCATTTAGTTCCACATTCTTATTAACAAAATAAGGAGGAGTCACTCATTATCATCAGTCAAAAATGTGAACAATATTAGTCAGGCCTTTAAATCGTGAGGATAGATATCATGTCATGATAAGAAATTATAATATTACACATAATTGCGTGACCTTTAAAAAATGTACAAGCTTAGATTGATGAACTCAGAGATACAATTAGTACAATACAATATATAGTGCATAAATATAGCACGAGCATTTTAAAAAGGATGCCCGCATTCTGATTTCACACAAGTAGAATGTAACCTTTAAAAAGCCACTCTGAGTTTTTGTTCGGCGTAGCTATTTACAGGGTATCTGCTTCGAGCAAATGTACTGGGTTTGATTCAGTGCAAAGAAAGTATTGCCTACAAGTTTCTCTGCAGAGTGTAAGTTAAGTCATGCAAGCGGATTAAAATGTGCCCCGGTGTCTTGTTGTTTCAGAGGAATGAAATTGCCAGGCGCTATTGTTGGCACCGCTCATGCCCTTGCTACTTCAATACTGCTCTTCACACTAATCTGGTTATTTGAAAATCACCAGAAAACTGCTGGAAAAATGGAGGAGGGTTGAAAAGGGAAAAAAGAAAAAGAAAACACTTACTTTGCAAAAAAAAACCAACAACTAAGGTGCAAAGAGATCCAAGAACTTGTCTGTGCATGTTGGCAACTCTTAAAAAGCTTTTTTTTTTAAAACCAAATCCTCAACTCCTGTTGCCATGGCAACCAAGAGAGGGTGCGGGGGCGGGGGGGGGGATCAACATACAGAGACTCATTTGACGCTACAATGTTGGGAAAAGTCACTATAGTTAGACGCAAGACTGGGTTTTTTCTTCACCCTTTTTTTTTTCTCCGATGCCCCGAAGCCAAAATGACATGCATGACAACTTGGTACACAGACTTGTTTATCACTTCCGAGGCGAGGCAGAGTGTATAATGTATCGTGTTTGCTCTGCGCGGTTGTTAATTCACACTGTAACTAGCTCTCCAAAAAAAATCCTCACGGAGAAACGCAGTCAAAGCTAAGCTGTTCGCAAGGAGTCTGCTCCATTGAAGATACAGCCTGTATGGGGAAGCACTTGCCGCGATCAACTCACCGTCTCTTTGCACTTCACCCTATCTCGCATCCTTTCACTCATCTATTATCTCTGAGTTTCTCTCTGTCTTTGTATCCCTACTTTTTATTACTCTCTCCTCTTTGCTCCCCTTCACTGCCTCTCCGTCCTCTCCATCCCTCTAATCCCCTCCCACCTCTCCTCCCAGATGAGGTGGTCTGGCCCTGGCCTGGCTATTCCATTCCTTTCTAATCTCCCACCCCTCCCCCCTTCCCCTGTCGCCTGATTTGCACACTTCATGAACTGGAACGTCTCGATGGCTGGTATTCCCCTCAGCATTCGCCCAGCGCGCCATCCCCGAGCTGTCGTGCCACCTTGAACACATCATCAGCCCTGATGACCGTGAAGACAGGCGGCATATGCATGTGCGCACACACACCGGCCCGCTCGAAAAAATAATAACCACGTGCTCGCCTCGCTTGCTCACACACGTTCCCTCGCACTTTCTGCCTCACAAAAGAGCGATCACAGGCGTGCTGTCTAAGTCGCTACAAGCTCTCTCTTGCTCATGCGTGTACATCCTGTCAGGGGACTAGATGGGAGTTTGAAGCTTGATGATGATCATCAAAACAGTCAGAGATGTCTACCTATGTGTTTGGGAAACTAAGCTGCCACTGCCTGTGTAGAAGGTATCTCTGGATGAAGATAGACATTTATTCCCACACCTAAGAGTGCTGAGAAGAGTTCCACATGTCAAAGCTTCACATCGAATTTGTCTTTATTAAAGGCAAAAGGGATTTGATTGACTTAAAGGTTTATATAGCATCACACACTATAGTCCTTTGAATGTATACCCCCTCAGAATTTTCCTCAGTGTGCACCCCAACCAGTGACCTCTAGTGCTAATTCACCGGGAAGCCATTCACCAAGGACAACAGTCCCCAGCGGGCTTAGTGCAGGATGCCTGCTTACGTTTTTGTCACAGTGGGGAGGTCTGAGTCATTGTTCACTTGGCCTAAGCCTGTTTTGGCCGGGGAGAGTCAGGGTGATAGGATGCACTGGAGAATGCCGCCTGCCTCATGATCCAAGGGCTGGCCTAATTTGTAATTACCTTCTGCAGTGTTCTGGAAGACTGCAGTTTGCGCTTGTCCAGGATGTGGATTATCTAGTGTACTGAGATGGCAGGGTCGTGTGCATGCGTGTACACATGCACACGCAAGCACGTCCGCACACAAACACGCACCCCCTTAGCGAGACGCTGATGAGTTTCCACAGCCGAGCACTTGATTGACTGAGGCAGCCATGTTCTTAATTCGATTTTCCTGTCATGGTATTGTTAAATTTTTAATCAAACTTCTGTGTGCTACCTGCATTCCCTGCACTAGATTAATTGTATAAATTGAATTTGAAGCTAAGAACAAGTGAAAAGTAAACTTGGATCTGGGCAAGGTTACCAACTCGGCTGCTCTGCTGAAGCCTTTGAAGTAGACGATTCAGGCTGTAATCCAGAAGATGCTGTTTTCTCTTTCTTTTTTTCATTAAAAGATGGTAAATTGTATAGAATCAAAATGCTCTGCAGACTTCCTATTCAATCCATACAGCTATTAAGCTGAATAACCCAGCTAAACCAATTTTTGTGACATAAGACACTTCACCCTATTATGTGTGTGCGCATAGGGGAACTGTTATGGAGGAATGAGGCTGGGGATTAAACATGGATAAAGTACAGTAGCAGTTCTGTTAAGTTAAATACGAGAGTGGGAAAAGAGGAGCTCTTGATTGATCTTATCTTGCAGCTGTCTACCTTTGATTTTTGGTGTCTGACAACATAAATGACTGCACTTGAGGAAATTCAAATGTGTGAAACCATTTTCATTTCTAATCAAAGAATAAAAAGTGACAGGCAGTTATGTCCCTTTTACACTGATGTGTTTTACATCAAAAGATGAAGATAAAAACAGCCCTTCTTTGGCAGGGTAGTGTGGAGATTTGGCCCGTCTACATCAGCAAGAAAGGTCAAGTTTAGATCACAGTGGTGTGCTGCAGTGATCCTGAGAAAAATAGGCTCCTTCCATCTAACTGTGAACAGTTTTAGAAGACCAACTGCTTTGCCAGAATAAATGTTGGCATTGTATGTTTCTGCAAACCCAGATATGCTGTATTGGTATTAGGGCTGTCAAAATAACACATACATTTTGATGTATTAATCATAGATCAAATAAAGCATTAAAAAATTAACGCTGATTAATCGCAGTCTGTGGTGCCCTTTGACCAGGTGCATCATTGAAGGACATAGTGGCTTTGTAACGGGATGGAGGTGGACGAGAAGATGCTGCTTGGCCCCGTGAATGGAACATTTACATTTAAAATATGCCCAGATAGAATTGTAAATAGGAGCACTGAGCATTTTCGTACCATCGAAGTACTTAAAGCCTGAAATATCACCTCAACGCAAAGCATTTAGTTGTGAATTCGGAGGTCCGAGCTAGCACAGCCTCTGATGCTAGCGCTAACAGTCAGCCTCGTCAGTCTACACTTGACCAGGCTTTTGTAAGTCTGCCTGTGACAGACTAACTAACTCACTTGCAAAATGGATTACAATGGACTGCAGACTAGTTTTGGTGGTAGAGGACAGGGGGACAATTGTGTCCAAAATCCAGCAGTTTCACTTTACTACGACACATCTGCCAAAATTCATTTGCAGTTAATTTTTCAAATACTTTCACAGCAAAAACTGATGTATGTGATTAATTTACAATAATTAATAACAGAGCATGTAATTAAAAAGATGAATTTTCTTAATCACTGGACAGCCCTAATTTGTTTATTTTTATTTTATGTTATGATATCACTGTGGTTAACATGTGATAAGATTTAGGCACAAAAAACACTAGGTTGTGGTTGGAAAAATATTACGTTTTGGTTTAACATACCCAGTTTGATCGACAGTTGAAAATTCCATGAGGTCATATTAAAACTACCTGGTTTTGTTGCCAAAAACACAGCTGGAAATGCTTAGATGTCTAGATAAAATATACCCGTTTTTGTCGCCACAATCGCGGCTGCAAATGCCCCAATTTTTTGAAAATACCTTGTTCTGTTGCTACAAACATGACTGTAAATGTCCCTACATATTGTGTAAAAATACCTGGTTTTGTTGCCACAAACAAGGCTGGAAATGCCTTTTTATTTAGCTGAAATATACCAGTTTTTGTCGTCAAGAACTCAGTTGAAAATGCCTCAAGGTCTTGTTTTAAAATACCCAATTTTTTGCCACAATTATGACTGTAAATGTCCCTGTATATTATTTAAAAATACCCAGTTTGGTCACCACAAACAGGGCTTGAATATCACTGGTCTCAAACAGTGATCTGCTGCTTGGCAGCCATCTTGCCTCAGTCTCCCGCCATCACCATCCCCTCCACTTCCTGATGAAAAACCTTGCTCATATTTCATGCAATCTGAACTACGTTATTTTGGAAATGTTGATATGATATGTACAGTATGAAATGTACAAATGTAACATATCCGTGGTTTGCATAAACGTGCAATGCCAACATTTTATTTTAGCAACTGGGCTGGCCTTACAGCTGGGTAGGAAAAAAAGACACTGACTTTGCAGCCTGTGGTCGACTTACAATAAGCACAGATATTGCCAGAGAGAACAAAATAACTGAGGAGGAAAAGAGCAATACGTCCTGGCGGGGTTGACTTCACACATAAGAAGGTACATGCTGCTTTTTTGGCCCTGACCCACATAGAGGCAGCGCCAGGTCTGACCCACCGACAATAGACGTGTACACTGGAAGTGACTGTGTCAGGGTGAGAGTGGGATGAAAGGGGCGAATTACCAGAGCATGCAGGAACCTAGGGCGTTTCACTGAAGGGAAGGACTCTGCCAACTGGCTCGTCGCTCCCACTGAGACGGCTTTGTGACACAAACTAGTAGCCAAATCAGCTGTGCCACAGTGGGAGAGCTGGAGGAAGAGAGAGAGGCCCGGATAGAGGAAGGATATGATTAAGGCAGAAACAAAGGAGTGTTCAAGTACTGTTTTCAGGAGTGAATGACTTCAGCTTATGAATTTAGACTTGTTTTCGAGTATCAGTTAACAGGGGCAACATTCGAAGTGCTGAAGTAATTCTGTTTCCCATCTGGTGTCAGCAAGACTTTTTTTAATGAGTAAAACCTGACTGAGCATGGTGTTGAAAGCTTTGATAAAGAGTGCTCCATGACTGCAATCTGTTGCCCTGATATTCACAATAACATTACATTGGAGCAAGCAGGAGTGATGGTCGGTTAGCTACGCTTGGGGACAGACACCCTGAATCCTCTCCAGGTCACCAGCAGGCAGAATTGTGAGTACCGGGGACTACATTAGCTGCAGCGCCACTTAGCCAGGATGAGTTGGTGGCTCTTTGATTCACAGCTTCATTAAGATGAATACTCTTCTGTGTGGAACAACTTCAAACTGAGCCCTGGCTAACACTTGAGACGTGTTATGGGACTAATGGTCAGAGTGCAAAATGTGCAGAGTGGCACTCAATGGCAGTACGACCAAGATTACTTTGTGCTTATAGAGGGGGAACAAACCCACCAAAAAGTGATATTTTTTTTGCAGTGCAGTTGAGCTAATAAACATTTAAATTAGTTATGCATTGTCTTTATTCATGTTAATTGGACTGGGCCGGTCATTCAATCATTCCTGTGAACAAACCTTAATGAATACAAATGTTTGGATCCCTCAACAACTGCTAATAATACCACTCAAGGGCATAATTCAATTGGATGGCATAATTGGCACTCAGAGAACAGAGACACTGGGGAGCTGCCTCCCCACGGTCCGCACTGGAATGATAGTGTGACAGAGCTGGCAGAGTGTTGGCCTTTAGCTGGAGCCTTTTGCCAAGATCCTGTCTGAGCTATGTAGACCCTGATGGCACTGCTGTCACTACACATAGTTAGGTACATTGTATTTTAAAAAGATTAAATTGGCCCAAAAGATACTGTTTTTTGGGATTAGCAGACAGTAAAAAATGTAAGGCATGGATAAAACAAAATCAACCCCCCCCCCCACCCCACCCCCCCCCCCCCCCACACACACACACACACACACACACACACACACACACACACACACACACATTTAGACCCTCCGCTTGGCATTCACAATGGCTCATTTTGCCAGAGCTAGACATGCAATTATACAATGTAATCTTTTTTCAGACTGCACAGCCATGGCATTAGGATTAATTTGCAGGAGACAATGCAGGGGCGTGCTCCAATTCAACAACAGTGAAATGATGTCAGCTTCAGCAGTATCCAATCTGTTGGCATCCTCTTCTAACCTCACAATTATGTTAAGGTTGCCCATGCCTCTCAAGAGCACAGGGGTGACTTTGGACACGGGGAGGTTACAGTGAGAGGTAATTGCCAAAATCCACGGCGGAATAGCATGATCTCTCTCTCTGACACAGATGGGAGGGAAAAGACAAAGAGCCTTATGAATATTTAAATTGCAATTTTCTTCATTTTCTTCAATTGACCCTCTTTTTTTTTTTTTTGCTCAGCACGGGAGGGAAACTCTGAGTAGACAAGGGTGTCAAAACTAAAGCATGTGGCTCAAGGCAAAAACCAGATCAAACAGCGAAAAAAAAGCAGGGATTTTCAATGTGTAAACTGGATTAGGCCTTGATGCAGCAGGTGAACACTGACAAATGAAATTAAAAAAAAAAAGCTCTCCTTTTGTTTCGCCTCATTAAGTCAGGGTACTATCAGAACCAATAAGTCTGCGACAGATATTGGTTTTAAGTGCTTTGTACATAGTGATGATCAATGGAAGTTTGCTTTTCATTTCATAGAGTCATACAAATGTATTACTCCACTGGTGATGAAATATGCTGGTGGGGTGGCTGATTGTGCCGGAGCACATAAACAACAACAGCTTGGGAAGTATATTTCTCAACCACAGACTGTGTTGCCCTTGGTCAAATGAATAACATGACTTCTAAGGGAAGTGGTTCTCTCATTTAAAAACACAGTGGAGGTTGTGTAATTTAGGGCACTGCACAATTCCAAAAAAATATTAGCTTCTCGAAAAAGAAACTTCAAAAAGCTTTTTTTTGCCTAAAGACTTTTTTTATTAGGTGTTGTAGAGGCTAAAATAATGCAGATGACTCGCAGATGAACTATTGATTCTGTCTGTGATAAGCCTGTTTGTAGCAGTGTGATACAAACTGTTAATCTACGTGGAATTTCCTGATTAACAATATTGTATTAAAAGCCATTAAAAAAAGAGCTAATTCGAGAGTCAGGGCGCCACTCATTTATGCAGTTACTAATCATATCGCCTCCATTAGGCACTAATTATAGCACATGCACAAGAGTGTAAGGGCATAGCTGATAAGGCGGGGAGATTAGCTCAAACATACTGAAAATTGCAAACGCACACAAAGGTAAAGTGTCCACAGAGACAGATAGACAACGATGCATACAAATATAGTTTGGGGTCTAAGCAGGGAGGTCTAAAAGAGTCCTAAAACCTGTAACATCTTTTTGTCTATTCCCATGGTTCTCAACTTCATTATGCCTAGGACCCCTACATTGATACACATTAGGTCACAGACGACCCCATTTAATGAGATTCTGCAACAGGGGCCTTTATCTGAAAAGATTTGGATATTTGATATATATTTAAGTCCATCTGATGCTTGTTTTGCTTCTGTTTTTCATCACTACTACAAATGCAGCTGTAGCCAGTATCTCACTATCACTATCCTCATTCATATTTTAAGAAGCTACAAATCATATTCAGCCACAAAAAAAACCCTGAAAAGCTGGAAATCAGAACAGAGGTACAGAGAGTTGTTGCATAGCGATGATACACTGTCTCATCTAGTTGCATTGGTATGAATGGGCAGTTTTTTTTAGAACGTTGCAGAATGGCGCATTCCAAGTAGTTACCTGTTTCAAATCATCTTGACGGGAATCTTTGGTCTGAACTGGGCTCAAGACCAGGATTCTGTAGTTGTTAACTAGAGCTGCAACAAGTAGATGATTAATTGTTGAGACAGAAAATTAATTGGCATGTATTGCGATAATTGAATACAAAAAAGCCAAACATTTGCTGGTTTCATGTTTCATAGGTGAATTTGATGCTTTCCCTTGTCATATGTGATAATAATCTGAATTGCTTTAGATTTTTGGACTGTTGGTCGGAAAAGCCATACCATTTGAGGAAATCACCCTGGACTGTGGGGAATTACACATGGCATGTTTCAGTATTTTCTGACAATTGGCCGTCATCCTCTTATTGTAGTTTATAAACGTGTCTGTAGAGATTGTTTTGATTAATGATTAATCGCAAAAAAAAAAGAGCAGATCAACTGTTGAAATAATAAAAGTTAGTAGCAGCCCTATTGTCAACACCTGTGAAGATAACTGTGAACATAGTGAAACCTGTGATCAGAATATTCACCCTTGTGTCTCTACATCACACTGGGCTCACTTCTATAGTGAATTTAATAGTAAAAATGAACTATTCCCCATTTGCCTGAGGACCCTGTGGAAACCCCTTAGGGACCCCAGGTTGTCCCTGGACCCCTCGTTGAGAACCATCAGGACAGGATTAGTTGTAAATTCTTTATATAATTAAACAACAGAAAGAAATAATCCAATCCAATCAAGCATAATAATTTTAATATATTTGTAGTCAATTAATAGGAGCAATAAGACTTGTAGTTGTTTTCCTAAAGACTCAAATGTCCTATGAGCAATATCGCATCAAGCCCACCTCTGTCGGCAGTCACAGCTTGCTGTGATTTGGCAAATCCCCTGCTGATTCTCACGGTCAACCTGCCAGACAGTTCCTTCGCCTTGGTACACGGCGTCTGTTTGACCTAACATGAGTCACAAACAGGCCCAGCATGGCCTGGTGTGGTGAGAAACACAAGCTCTTTGTTTCAATGTCACGGCTGCCTTGCTCCGTTACTAACCCGAGGGCGATACTGCATGCTACCACCAAGTAATGACCAAGTCAGGCTATTCTAATATGCTTTACCTCTGGCTCCGCACATCTCGCCTTATTTAGATTGGAGAAACAGGCTCATTTGCAAATGTGTTTGAATCTTTGCGTGCTGCAGAGAGGGCTTCGCCCCGGGCAGCATTTACTGATCGGCAGCCCGAGCAGAATAGATTAGGGGTTTCATTCACAAAATCCCAACTCACTCAGGGGAGAGTTCTTGTACCATTGTGTTATACGCATATTGGCATGGCCCTGGAACCCCTGTTCATTTCCTTGTGCATTCCGCAAAATCCCTCCCCCTCCCCCATATTTCTGTGCATAAGCCATGAATATAAACCAAGAGTAACTTCTTCATATGAGCATCTCATAAATGAAACATAGGTTGGAGAAATAAGCTCTATTTGGTTTGTAATAAACCCCCCCATAACATGGTATTGTTATTCACCTTAAGACAATTATTTGCCTTCCACAGCTGTTTTGTGCGGGTGTATTGCCAATAATCCTCACAGGCGTAGAGGCCTCCCTGTGTTGTTAACCCTGCCCAGCCTCCCATAATGAAGGACTGGAAACGCCGCAGGTAAAACTGAGAATGTATTCTCCTCTTCTATCCCCCCCACCACATTACCCAGAGAGATCAGACACCAAAAACACCTTCCCCAGGTATCTGATGCCAGTGTCAACAAGCAGTATAAATAATCGCTTTCTTTTTTATCTTGTATGTATGATATCTGATCATGCTGGAAATGGGTTGTCTTTTTCTCCCCAGTAAGTGGATGGATGAGGGTTGAATCCAAGCTAAGGGGTCATTATCACAATGACACTCAGGCATATTCATATTTCCTTTGAAGGTACTCCACTCCAGCGTCTTTAGTGTCTTCCTTTGTTTTTCCCCAAGATTGTTGTTTGTATTAGTGCTCCTTTTCCATCCCAGCCATCGCCGAGTGAGATTTTGCATTTTAAGCGCGCTGTTTTGATCATGCCAGTGAGCGCGTCATTGAGGCATCTCGGCATCTTTGATGTATTGCATACTGATGGAGCGCGTGCATTTTTTTTTTTTTTCCCCCACAGGTTTTAACAATCTTGCAGACTTCCAACTGCTTTTTCAACATGCCAGTGAATCATCTGCCAGAATGTGCACCAAGGGAATAGATCTGGGCGTTGATGAGGACAACTTGCAAGAGCAATTGTCATTTAAAGTGCCTCAGCTGAGGCTAAAGATGGACATCATAAGGCTGCTACAATAATTCTACCTTTTAATTAGAAGAGGATGGGAAGGAATTAACTCTAAGGTGTGGCGTCGCTTAAAATACATTTCAACACACAGCTGCCTTTCATGAGGCAAATCAGTTGTATCAACGTATTTCATTATGCAATTTCGAATGACAAGAGCAAGATCATGACGAGGTGCAGCAGCACTGGAAACAGGGTTGGTGGGTTTATAATGCAGGAATCCTTATTGATCCAGATTGGTGTAGAGGAAAGGAATCGATAAAGCTGATCCCTCTCAGTTGATCTTAAGAGAGCCGAGGTGCCAGGTGAAAAATGATCCATTAGAGGGATGTGAAGCCGCCTCAGTGGAGTGCATTAAGTCATTGTTCAAGGCTTTGCTACTGTGCAGTACAGCTGTGTGTATTTAACCCTTTCACTGCTTACTCAGCGTAAGAGGAGAATATCCTCCAGGAGCTCCTAAACAGATATTCAGAACTTTTGCAGAATTCACATTAACTTTTTAAACCTCAAGATATCAAATAGCCATCCAGTACAGTATAAGTCATTATTGTATGAAGACCAGTGTTGTCTACAGATACTGTCTGCTGTCCTTGAGCTCCTTGTTAATGATGTAAATTTATGTATGGGGAAAATGTAGGCAATGCAGTTACGATAAATCAAAACCTTCAAAACCAAATATCTAAATAGCACTACCTTAAATATAAAACAGAATGAAATAAATATAAAACACTTTCAGGTAAAAATTCAGGCTGAATCCAATGTTTTAATGCCCTATCTATATGTCCAAAGCAAGACACCGCCAAGACCTTAAATTATTCAGTTCAATTCAATTATGAAACTAATAATAATCTAAAAAATAGAAATGAGAAAAGTATTCTACATTTCTGCTACTTTTATTTAAGAAGCAGTTTATTGGTAAAACATTTATAAGACGGATAAATCCTTGTAGATAAACCATCTCATCTTCAAGTGAATCCTTGACACAAACATACAGAAAATACAGCCCATGAAGCAAAAGTTCTCCAAGGTTTAGCCACTCTCACATCCACTGACCCTCACCACCACCTACCAAATGCCAAAACAGATAAATGCACTCATATCCAAACACCAAACAGAGCTATATATACACACTTACATGCACCTACACATTAGAGACACAATTCCATATCTCAAGTATGTTTAGAAGCAAAAGTAGGCTGTGTGAGGATAAGTTCTAAAATGGATAGTTAAATGAAATGCACTTAAAAATAAATTGCAACCAGTGAAAATGTCTTCCAGATTTCAATGTTATTAATTTAACGACTCATACATAAAACAGTGATGGGTTCTTTAAGGACACCTCAAAACAATATCTAAAGAGACGACAAAGATTTGTCTCTGAGTTACTGAGATATCTGCATCATCTAGTCTTGGCAATGTCAACTGGGAAATAGTTGTTTTCCTGACCTGTAGGGTGAAACAGTTAATCACATGATATAATATTGTAAGGCTACGATTTATTTCTTTATCACAGAGTCAGTATGGGGCTTTAGAGGAAGCTGAGAATCAAGCCAGAAACCTAAATATTAAAATGCCTCTACTTCCTCAAGTTGTGTCTCATCTAAGAAATTAATCAACCAAGCTATGAAGCTGTCTTTATATATTTATATAAATACTGTATATAATATATATACACACATCAGTACTTATGAACAGAGGAAAAAGCCCTCCATCTTTGACAAGACAGCTTCCTGACATTGCTCCCTCAGGTGAGCAGATTTTGAAACGTGAGAACGTGAGCACCCATTCATCTATCTACTCGCTCCGGCGCAACACATGACTTAACACGCTGCAGCATCTGCCCTAGTGTGCAATCACCTCGTGAGGACATTTCCTGGACATTAATCTGAGATTACAGTCAAAAACTGTGGCAGGACGAGCAGGGATTACTGTCTCCTCCTGTCACTGTTATTTGGCAGGAACATGGTATGATCACACCTCGGGTATTATCATCATTCTCGCCCACTGTACTGCGTCTCTGCATGTGGTGCTGATATACAGTAGGTGGTTTTAAAAAAAGGTGACTCCGATCACGACGACCACGGATGATACATTACATGTCATTACATTAAAAATGGGAATGTAATTCGTTGGATTTCTTTAAATTTGCAGCCTGTTATTGAAGAGCATCATTTTCACCCTTATACTCTGATTATCTATTGTTTCACGTGGTGTAAAATGTCTGTAATTATCTCTCACACTCTGTATTTGTGTTGTAGATTTTTTTTTTTAGCAATTACAGTACAGTTACGCTTTCTAGTATTTAAGAGTTCGATTTCTTGATTGTAAATTGCACGTTTACCTTGTGATTCTGCAGCACCTAGTTCTGTCTATAGACAACATGAAACAGTACATGGCCTGAATTGTCAAGTGAAACAAGCCAGCTAATGACGCCTCATTATGTTGCTGATTTTCCACATAAGAGCAGACTGTATCGTTTAACAGCACCAAATCTGACAAAAACAAAACAAAAAGATGAATGAAAATAAGCATGCAGGTCCCTAAAAGCATACTTAAGAGCCGGTGGCTGGCTCTCCGTACGCCGCAGATTGGCGGCTTAGAGGGAAGAACGGAAAAACACACATGTGAAAGTGTGAAAATTCTTTCAAATAACGAAGAAGCCAAGACTGAAGGATTAACAAAGACGGAAACCAAGCCAAAATAAACATCACCACACTTGTTCCGGCCAATTAGATACATTGTATCACACAACATTGTTTCCCTGTCAATTCCTGGACAACACTGAATCTTATCTGTCGAACAAAACTTAAATCTCATTTATCTTATTCCCCACTGTTAAATGTGCTGTTAGGAGTATGTGAAACTATGCATCGCAAAATATGACATAAGCACACCAGCCTTGGCCAGACAGAGGGGGCTTGAGTCATCACTTTAGATAAGGGTTCACCCTGCCTTGACCTGTGGAGATGAAAGTACAGTAACACAGCACACTATCTGCTGGACTACATAGTTGTTTTTTTTCTCCCTGCTTATAAATGAAATGCTACTGTGCATCCTTTATTAAAAAAACTCCTTCTTTTTTATTATCCACAGTGGCAGATCTTCATGTAGGCCACATAGGCAGCTGCCTAGGGCCCTCCACCCCAACAAATAAAGTGAACATTAGGGGGAAATGATCCAATGATGTAATCATAGAAATAAAACAAAAGTAAAATGAATGGATATTGAACTGTTAGTCATTTTACTAGTAAAAATAATAATTAATAGTTATTTATTATGGTGACAGTGCATGTCAGTGGGGCCATAAAGTGTGTCAAACTCTACAGGAGAAAAAAAATGAATAATGATAATAATGATAAGAAATAAAAAATAAAAATAAATAAGAAAAAAGAGAAATCCTTACATAAATAAATAGATAAATAAATGAATAATAAAAATAAAGGGGAAGGAGGTATATTAATCATTCATTCACCGAATGATTCGTTCACTGAGTGACGAATCACTCGGTGAACGAATCACTCGGTGATTAGGCAGTCGCTCCCTGCACCCTGGCTGCCTCGCGACTCACGAGTGATTCATCGTTCGCACAGACCCAATCAGCAGTTCGCAGGCCGGGAGTGGAACTGCTGATTGGAACTGCTGATTGGGTCTGTGCGAACGATGAATCACTCGCGAGTCGCGAGGCAGCCAGGGTGCAGGGAGCGACTGCCTAATCACCGAGTGATTCGTTCACCAAGTGATTCATCACTCGGTGAACGAATCACTCGGTGAATGATGTAACCCGAATCCCTGAGTGATTCTAATTATTTCTTCTCAGCGATACAATTTCATAGGGACCGTTTTCTCCAAGCTAATGGCTAAGCTCGCTGCTGAGCTCAACTGAACTGAGAAATGAACGAATCATTTCCAGAAGTGATTCAGTTCAGTACGGTCACTCAACAGATTCGTTCTTTTGAACAATTCGTTCGCGAACGACACAACACTAGTATCAGGGCATCATTGAAAAAAACCACAGAATGGGTCAGCAGGGGTAGTCCAGCAGGATCAACCAGGTTATTGCTGCATCTTATGGTTATTGATTTGAAATTTGGGCAGAAATATATATTGTTAAAACTGTGGTTTCGATAAGTTTCGTCTACAGATTATTTATTTTTGTTAATACTATTATTATTACAATTGCAAGTGGGTTGTGTTTCTTTATTTGGACTGATCTGTCCGACTTCGGGTGGCCCCCAGACCCTTAAAGGAGGGAGCTGGACTTATGCAGACTTGATCCCTTGAAAAAAACTGCTCCCAAACTAACTATTTTAAGTACTCCATTTTGGCCCATTCTTTTGTTACAGTAAAATACAACCGTGCACTAATCAAAATTTCTCTATTTCACCAAACTAAAATTAACGTTAGCTTAAATGCCTTGTTAACTCATGATAAAACACTTAATTCAAACTTGATAGAAAGAAAACAAAACCCACCAAAACCGTCTTAGTTTGTTTTGTTCGTCATTGACTTCGTTAGTCCAATGTTCCAGCAATCACCAGTTTTGGTTCGGTCGAAATAAACCCTTAATTCCGTGAGCTTGATGTGAAAATGTGCTAATCTACACGCTGCTTACTCCCACTGTCTCTGCCTCTCGGCTGTCTGTCGAGCAGTGGCTCTCAGTCGTTCTTCTGAGGCAGCTGCAGCAAGTTATGTTTCAGCAAAGATGCAGTTAATGGCAACAAACTAACCAGTGCAGTTAGCTACGGTGATATTTTAAAAGTCACATATTGCTTATGTGAAAATGTTACATTGCCACTCTACTGCTCATTCAGTCATTACTGCAAAACCACGTCAGTCAGTTTGTTGATGGGTAACCAACGGTTACAATGATTGCAATGGCAATGATGCACGTAAGAATAGCTGCCACTTTGACCACCCTGCTATGTTTATTTAAATGGGCATGTCCATTTTGCTCTCATTCTGTTTCTATGGATCTAACGCTAACGGTTGGTCTGTAATTGGCGTACCACCTGTAGTCCTGGTAATGCACTTCACCTTAATTTGTGTTCATTAGTGAGTGATCATCACAGTCAGACATGCTGCAGCATTGATGGGTATGGTGGAGTGGAGTGTATGTGGAGAGCATTAGAGTAAGAGAAAATGAGGCAAAAGCAATCTGGGCACAGTATGAAAAAAGAGAAAGATTGCTGATCAAATTTGAACATACCGTATTCTTTTATCGTTTGTTATCTATTATTAGTCTTTGTTAGCTAACAGTTGGGGGGGGGCATTGAATGTTCTAGGTCCGGCTGGATACTTGCTTCAGTCTAACTTGTTTAATGTCTCGCATCATTTGTAGATCAAACAAAGCTTGTGTAAGGCAGTGTTTTACAAAGAAAAGGTAAGAGAGTATTGATCCAACCTATTACTGAACATGTGCGGGGTGGGAAAATGGCTACATCACGATCCGCTGCCTCTTGCATCTGCCCTCTTTGTTTCAGTGCAGCAGTTCCCATCCAGCAAATGCTTTTTAAGAGCAGGAAATGGCTTGAATGACGAGCGATGTGTGCTCTTACCCTGCAGTCTTCACACAAAGTGAGGCCAGTGGTTACTTAATGAACAGCTGATTGCAGGTAATAGCGAGTCTTTAGTCAGTAGGTATCGTAAAAGTCAATGCGATTCCTAAGAAGCATTGTTTGTCTGAACGTTACACTGCAAAATGGCATGGTTTCTGGTGGTTCAATCACTTCAGCGCTCGCTTCCTGAATGCACAATGATGCCGTGTACTGTATGCCACTTGAAAAGCTGAGTGAGTCATTTAATCTAGGATGTGACAAAAAGGCATTTGGATTGAGGCATAATTCCAAGTTTTACATAACAAAAATTGTGACTGAATGACTGCCATTTTGGTGATTTTAAACTTCCCGTGAAGTGCTATGGAATAACGGGGTGCATTCAAGAGGTTTGTTACAAAATGAAACATGTGGGAATTGTGTGTCCCTTTCTTTCTCCGTCTCTTTGTCATCAGCTCAGGTACATTTTTGGATAAAGCTCTGTCAAAATCAGAAAACCATACCTAGTGTGAGCAGCTCGATCTCAGGCAGAAATAAAGGAATGAACGGGTACTGCATTATGCGACTAAATGTGTCCCAAACATTTTGTGCTTTAGCCAAATAGTATGTGCATATGATCCAAGATTTCTTTAGGAGGAAACAGTGAAGAATAGGTTGAAAACCACACCACAGCTCATATGATGTTTTTGTGTGTGTTTTCATTCTTGTAATCAATCAGCATCCACATTTGCATCTGATTAAATCAAAGGTAATCTCCAGGGAAATACTGCTACAGTACATACACCCCCTTGACATTAAGCCTCTGAGCTGGCAGAAGGGCACCCTCTCTTGAAATATATGCTCCCTGCTTAGGAGCCGCCTGGCTGTCAGTGAGAAGGGCACTCACTGTATAACTGCATATAAACATAACACAAACTGCCAAGTGTGATAAGAACGGGAAGGAGGCTTCAACACCAATTTCGACAGAAGACAAATGACTGCTGGTGGACTTATCATCGACGACTCTTGTAGCTGGAAGAAGCTTTGCTTTTGTGTTTTTTTCCTCCTCCTGCGAGGCCGTTATTTATAGTCCGGGCACTCGTTTTAGTTCCTCCCAAAAAGCTGAGTGTGGGACTGAATGTGAAATATTTTTATGCGAATGTCATTAAATGTTAATGAGCAAATGTTCCCAGGTGGCTTTGGAGCCATGTAAGTACAGCATCGTGGGTTCAAATACAATGCACGCCTCTTTCTCTTCCCTTCTTAAGTATTATTCACACATGCTGTATTTACTGCAGATGAATGCCTCACTTTATACTCTGAGATCAATAACTGAAGAGGCTGTTTCAAACTCACAGGAAGGCAACACATCAGTTTAGTTTGACAACTTTATTTCTCAAGACTTTCTCCTGAGCTAACATTATGATTGAATAAACACACCAACTAAAGGACAATCATGCACAGAGAACAAGCTTACGCCTTTGTTTCCTGCATGTCAAGTCAGTGAAACTCAGCAGCTCTGACTTATGAGTTTTACACTAGCCCCTGTGTTTTATCTGCTCGGCCTGTCAACACCGTGCGGTTTATGCGGTGACGTAGGTACATGGTGAGCAAACCCCTGAGGCCGCTGTCTACTCTGCCACTTGAGCTCCCCTCGTTGTCGACTCAGCATGTCGGACAAGCTCCCTGGGTTGCTACACTGCCACGGCTGACACACTAGGTGGTTAGTATGTATGAGTGTGTGCGCGTGTTACGAGGTCAGCGGTTGCCAGAGGCCGGTCGCTTGAGAGACAGCGAGGTTCCCAGCGGCCACCTGCTGCGCGGCCCCCTGTGCCGCGTGTTGTCACACAATATCATTGCTAAGAGGGGGGTGGGGGAAACTATAATGGGCAAACAAAGCAGCAACAAAGGAGGCAGTGGTAACCAGTTTGTGCAGAGGGTTATGTTCTGATAAATTATGTAACACTTTTTATTTATGTTTACAGAGTCATGTTAGGAATGATATCAACATATGGCAATGGGGTGCCTTTACAAGCATAGTGATGCAAGATAGGGAAGTGGTAATTTAGCAGCAGCCTTATTTAACAGTGCCACTGCATGTGCAGCTTAACATGCAGCTTTACCATCTAGAGCTGCTGGTGAATATTCTACACCACACTATTTACTGTACGAGCAGCCCCCATTCTGAAAAGCACCTCTCGTATCTTAATGAACTACAGTAATGAACTGTGTAAAATTATGCATGCGATTAGAGTTTTGTTGAACAAGCCATTTGAGTACGAGACATAATAGCCCCCAATTTTATGGCTAGATTTACAGGCAGTAATCATCTCACAGTCCCCTCGCCAAATCTCATTCTGTGTGACTGGTGTTCAAGAGCGATTATTTTTTTGTTAATACTCCTGTAATTAAATGCATGCTTAGACTCTGAGTGATTACAGTTCCTGACGAGTAATTGCTCTGTGACTCAGATCATTGCGAGAATGATAATCAAATCTGCAGAGTTTGGTCCACGTGTCCTGAGAACAACTGAATGGCCGTGAGTCACCTCTCCAGCAGCCAGATGATAGTTCCCTTTGAACACTGACTGTATTGACTGTAGATGACTATTGGTATATTAGCATAAATTCATGTGTCTTCCTGTGTGTTTCAATACAAACTCCCTTTTGTGACATCCATCCCCGACCACTTATTGACATTTGTGAGAGTGAGAGTGAATAGACAAATTGCACTCCTGCTGTCCTCACCTCTGAGCAATCGTGGCTTGGAGCAAGAAGCAGCCCGGCTGCCTCCAAGCGTCACACAACACCTTATGGACACACTGCCCACATATCTAAGCATCATGTATACGTACTGATTAAACTTCACACACAAGTTGTCTCTTGCATAAGCGATTTCCAAACGCTGAAGGACGGCATTCACAAAAGCAGCTATTTATTCCACTTTTCATTTGAGAAACAATGCCAAAGTAGGCACATCAATAGCTCTTTAGGAAAAGTTGGAAGCGAAACATCTTGAATAGCTGCCACAAAAACAGCAACACAATCCCTAAGAGAAGATCTAAATATGAACACAAAGTGAATGTGGCTGATTAAACAGCGGTCCCTTTGGTAAATCCCCACTGTTTTTTTGGCTGTGACATTTTTCACTAACCTGGAAATAATTGCAACTCTCAGCTGTCAGTTCGGCTCTGTTGCTGCACCGTTTTGAGCTCTGTCGAAAAACACCAGGGCCTAGTAACTACACATCACCTTGATGATCCTTGATATCCCGCAGCTTTATCAGATCCACAAGGACTCAGTTGGATATCGTGTAAGACAGTAAAGGAGACGAAGAGTTGTGAGGAAAACATATATTAATGGGCTTTAAAAGAAGGGAAGAAAATTTGGAAAATTGATATTTCAATCCAGGCGGTGTCAGTTGCAGAACTGAAATTATAGAGTTATCAGATGGAGGACAGAATAACATAATAATGATGTGCTTGTTTGAGGAGAAAAATTGCTTACATTGTGTTGCAACAGCAAATTGCTCAGTTCATTTGCAAGAGTATAAAGTGGCAATTAGCATGTGATTCACTGAAAGATGTATGAAATCATCCCATCACAGGAGCATATCCCGTGTTGACTCCTTTTAGGGTGAAATGAGGACAGCTCCTCGGCAGAATCGTGACAGCATTTACTCATGTACTTATCATGACAGGGTTTTGGAACAAATTAGGAGGTAGAAGACACTTGAAACGGGCGCTGTGATTATGGGAATAAAGATGGGAAACATGAAGCATTGGGTTTGAAGGTTGGATTGAAAGACAGATGATTGGAGTAGGGAGTGTAGAGAAGACATGACTCTGTCATCTTTTTGACTGTATTCCCCAATTAGCTGTGATAATGCTTGTTCTTTTAAAGGTCTGGTGCGTTGGATTTCCAAGGATATATTGGCAGAAATTGAATATAATATTCATAACTATGTTTCCATTAGTTAAAATCACCTGAAACTAAAGTCCAGTTCAGACCAAAGATTTGTGACGGGACGAGCTACTTGCAGTGCAACGTTGTTCTAAAAACCTGCTGGTTCACACCAATGCAACTAGATAAGATGGTGTATCATCTCAATGCAACAACTCTTTGTACTTTCGTTCCGATTTCCAGTCTTTCAGGCTTATTTTGTGGCTGAATATAATTTGTAGCTTCTTAAAATATGAATGAGGATAGTGAGATACTGGTGACAGTTGCATTTGTAGTAGTGATGAAACAGCGAAAAACATAAACAAAACAAGCATCAGATAGACTGTATTCATAATAAATATGCCACTATAATATAAGTAAACAGCGGCAATTTGGCAGTCAATGAGAATGTGTGTGTGTGTGTGAGGGGGCATAAGCACATACAGCGAGCAGCAGCGACCCATCGTCTGACACCGGCACACGTGAAGACGGAAACAAAGGGCTTGGCAGGGATGAAGCACCTGCTGCAGCAAGCAAACACGCCGTCTGCGGTCATTTTGACTTGACTAGCAGACTTCACTACAAGCTGATGATCGCTGCAACTTTTCTCTGCAACGTTCTAGAAATGTGTGATCTCGTTGCCAATCATTGGTCTGAACTGGGCTTGAAAATAGTTGTGTTTTTGTGACCTTACAATGAGCACTATATATCTACATACAAAGTGGGTCCTCCTCCACAGAGGTAGCCATGTTGTTTCTACAGTAACCCAGAATGGACAAACCAAACACTGGCTCTAGACAGGGCTATTTGTATTTTCACATCAGCCACTGTAGTTCTGCTTTACACTCAGCACACTGGAGAACGATTTGTTTCATAGTAGGGCTGCACAACATTGTGAAAAACTGACATTGTAATATTATTTTTTCAGCCTATATACTGTGACATGAAAAATTATAGTTTTCATCAGATGACTTGAATAGCTGTATTTGGAAATAATGAATCACTCTAGATTTATGAAGGTGTTTTGGAGGTGAGTGCATCTGCACAGAAAATAATAAAAACTAAAAAGTAAATTTTATGAGGGGGAGTAGGGGAAATTAGGTAGTTTTACACACTGGCTGACTCACCATGACACCATTTGATACCACCATTGTAATACTCTTCCATCAATCCAGGCTAAAGTCAATGACCTGGCATGTCATATTAATAATGCAAGTTGCTCACCCTAACATATGGGGGCTTTCTTATATTGCTCCCCTCCAGATCCTGTCTAATTTTGGGTTCTGGTCGACTACTAGTGGGGCGTGCTTTGCTTGTTTATCAGGCAGACCTCTCTTGTAGATTAACATTCTGTGGTGAAGAATGAGTGGGAGACGTCATTATAACATTGCATCAAGCAGATGCTTTATGTCTTCTGCGCAGCAAACACAAAACACAACCCTTTTTACGGTCGTTACACTGGAATCTGAACTTATCTCGACGCTTTGTGCCGACTACTGCAGCACCACTGTGTCTGTGGCACTTGCGGTACTTTTCTGCACACACAAGCAGGAAAATCTCACTTCCTTTAACAAACGCTACCAGAGTACGTCACACACACATAACCTGTCTTAAAGGGGAGGGCTCAGCCAATAAGATTAGTCATGGAAATAAGAAGTGTGGAAGTTTTCCTTCTGTATCAAGCAGCAAATAAGCTGTGGCATGATTTGTTTAAGTTTATTTGCCTTACTTGACGACTGCACATTGCAATGTCAATGCTGAATCAGTGTATTGTGCAGCCATGTTGCAAAGTTGCAGTCTCACTGCTAGATACCACTAAATCCCACACGCTAGACCTTTAAAGGAAAAGTTTGACGTTTTAGGAAAATTATTGACTTTCTAGCCAAGAGTTCGATTTTCAGATATTACTACTATTTAAAGCTTAAGACTGAGACTGTATTAGTCTTTTACTGAATAGTTTTCCAGTCTCTCAATCTTGTCAGTAAAGAATTGGATTTTATAACTTAGGACAGGCTGACCAAGTTAGCAGGACAACCAAAGCAAATGGCCACATCCAGTAGTGCAAACTTAACACAACACTTAGTGAATTTGACTTCCAATTGCTGAAAAGTCTCTCTCAGCTCTATATTGTCACGAGGTAACTGTTCAGTCTTTGAAGACCTGGCTTCGGTAAAAAAAAAAAGGCCTTATGTTCTCTCCCATCTTCAGGCATCCCCTGAGTCCAAGCCCCATCTCTTTGACCTGTTTCTCTCTCTATATTTTTTTTTTTTCCATCAAGGCTCACTCAGCTGTATCTGTCTTATTTCAGCTCGCGGACCCTTTGGGATGCTCTCATTCCCATCGCTCAGGCTACCTTTGATATTGTTGATACCTCCCCTGCACACAAGGTGCGGAGATAAATTTACACCACGCGCATATAGTAGGAAATTTCATAACCATATCGACGGATACAGTATGAAAGCAGGAGTCCGTTATTAAACACTAGACATTCAGCCAGCCGCATGTAATGAAGAGCCAGCGTGAAAAACACATTTGCCACACAATAAATAAATGTGATTTTATGTTAAGATAAATTGTCCAACTTCAATTTTATGCAAAAACATTCCCCATTGCAAAGTGTTGCAGTCAGAACATCTAAACAGTCCATTTATTTAGTGAAAGTCAGGTGGAAATTGTCAGCTAAAGGGCTGCATATACAACACAGAATTATTCATATATTAACCAAGGATTTCCATGCCTATTACTTATGTGCTCGGGAGAGGACATGTGCTCTGGGTCCAAAACGTGCAGTGAATTCTAAGCGTATAAAAAGTGCCTTTCACTCTAATGCAACTCCACGCATGAACCTTATTTTTGTGCATGATGCTTGCCAGATAAATCTCCAGGTTAGACCTCGTCTAACAAGCCAGAACCTGGCATGAAATAGCCACCAATGAGTTTAACATATCCAAAACCCCTTTAGCTCTCAGAATGTGAGAGTAACAGGACTTCACGCGATATAATATCTGGGGTGTGAGCAGCAGTAGCAGTGCATCATGATTAAACGCTTGCGTGGGTCGGAGCGAATGATCTCTGCATTTGTCACCAGAACAGAGCTTAGCGTCCATCAGAGCTGCCAGCGGAGGTGCGTCTGCCACTGAGTGGGAACAGAACAGGCCAGATTGTGTGGGGAGGGAGGCCTTGGCACGTGACCAGGTGCATCTGAAGCCTCTTCTGATCCTCCAATGTGCTGTTGAGCTGCTCTATTCCCCCAACACAACGCCAAACACCTGCTTGGCCCGATTGTCAGACTGAAAGCTCTGTTATCGGCGTGGGCCGTCCAAATGGTGAGGCACTCTGCTTTCATCAGCAAGTAGTATTGAGCAGGGGGAGATGGGCGAGTGATGCGAGTCTGAGAAGGTTTTGAGAAGATGGAGACTTCATGCGGTCAATTTGATATTTTGTTGGGGAGAGATTGCTTGGAATAGTGCGGTGTGATAACAGTGTTAGGAATACATACACCCCATGGATATTTTTGTGCAAATGAAAACACACCTGTGTGTTAACGTGATCCAGCATAATTAGACATGCAACTTAATTATTTTTAGCTTTGCATCACTGTCTTTCTCAAAGAACATGCACCATTAAAGGGAAGACACCTATCTGTTGTAAATTCAAGTACACTGTATGAAATATTAGCATATGCTGTGGTGAAATATTTATGTGACTACTATCTATGGTAATTAATTGGGCTTTAAATGCAAGGGGTGTAGGTCGTCATCAAAAGGATACGCGGTCAACAATGTGAGTTGGCTGTGATAGAATAGAGATGCATTTGACTAATGAGAAATTCTGAAGGGAGGCATCCGTCAGATGGAGAACTAATGCCCGATTCCCTCTCATCACTCGAAGCAATGGCAAAAGATGACTGAGGCGCAGCGATACGGCATTCTAATTGAAGGCATATTTCAGCGAACAACAATATGTGCTTCGGGGGGCCCATAGGTATTTTTGCCACCTTGTTGCAGCGCAGCACAGGGGATATGAATGACTAATACAGTCTTTATGTGGAGCCTATTGGTAAGTCATTAAATGACAGGACTCCAGTGACAGCCAAGATGTGAAGTTGTTGGGGCAGCAGGCAGCTTTCAGAGTGGCCGATCACGGCATTTGGCAGGGACGTAATTGATGGAATAAAAACAAAAGTGACGGGAGTTGTTTCGGCTCGACGGCGACGGTGAAGGCATGTTAGACAAAGATGTCTGGAGTGAAAAGTGGGGGTGGGGGAGTGGGAAGGGTGGTGACAGATAAATGAGGCCATCGCTAGCAGAGGGAGGAGGAGGGGAGGAGAGAGTTGCTAGCGAGCTCCCTCGCGATCTGTACCTGCCAAGTCCCTACCCTGAACAGCTGCTAGCAACTCTGAGGATGTGTAGCAGCTCACTCCCTCACCACATCCATCTTTTACAGCTTCTAATCCAACTGCTCTGAGATCTGTTCAAGGTGTTTGATGCAGCGTTTTACTTTCACAGGACTGCGTGATTTTAGCTTCACGGCTCTCATGCATGTATGTATTCATAGACGCTACACAAAACCTTCTTTTTTCCAAACTAACACCCTCCAAATTCGGTGCTTAAATAAACTAGGATGAATGTCTCCTTTCTTTGATTGGATAACGTACATCATTTAAGACTGCAAGACTTGTGATGTGATAGTGAAAAACATTTGCTTTGTGAGCTTTTCTCACACATTTCATACTCACCCTGCCGTGATGGTGTTTTGACAAACTCGCACCTGCCTTGCCACACCAGAAATAGTTTGACTATTATTATCAAGTCTGATTTCAGCTCCAGCACGCACGGCAATGTGCAGCACTCCTCACTTGTCATGTCTCTGATGCATCCTGCCCCCCGTGCCCCCACTCACAAGCTGATGGTCACTCGCAAGCTGCCGCCTGCCATTCATATCCGCTCTCTATGAGTTGCACCTGCAGTGGCGTGTTATGTAACGGGCGCATCGGAGAGCCGCTCAACATGCCCTGCATTTGCAATGATGCCTTGCCGTTAAAGACATTCTGTCGTCCAGGGCACATGGGTGTTCTCTTATTCATAAACTAAAAAGGGTTTCAATTAGGCATTTGTGGCTGGCCTCCCAGCAGTTTGCATGCTTAAATGAGATGCCTCTGTGGGGAAGATGATGGAAGAGTAGTGGTGGTGGCCGGAGAATAGCAAGCGAGACATGATGAAATAAATCTTCATATTTACAGTAAATTTTTGAAGTTGTTACAATGTTTTTACCAAATTGTGGAGCTGCATTTTCCTTTTTAATTCCTTTGGAAGTCTGAACAGTGCCCAATTATGCATTCTTTGTTGAGCTGGATGTATTTTTGAAAACCCTGCTGTGAGTATTAAGGTTGATTGCGACAAGTTTATACAGTTTTATCGTATCTAATTTTTTGAGACAGACAAGGTCTTGATTTGAAGTGTTTAAGTCCAAGCCTCCATCGGGTGCTCTAATTTGAACAGAAGCTATCTCTGGAGTAAATGATAATGAAAACTCCATGTCAAGACGAACACTAGCCAATTAAATCAACTACAAAGGAAGTAGAACGCTGCCATGACTGCGACCCAGATGTAAGCACACACACAAAAAATATATAAAGGATGGGAAGATGAAAAAGGTGGAGAAAAATAAGTGATGCTTCTCATTGTGGCACTTTTTAGGAAAGAATTGCTGCATTTAGCCAACAGTTCACACCATCTCCAGCATCCAGCTCCTTTGTAGATCCATGGGGCACTTCAAGCAAGGCTGTATTAAGTGGGATCAGGTCATCACTCTGACTGTGATTGCAGCAGAGCTCTGACCTGAATAGAGAGCGCTGACGAGCCCTTTGTTGTGCGGAAGTGAGGAACAGTTTCTTTTTGCCGTGACGTCAATAACTTGAAGGTGAAGAAAAAGATCAGGTTTGATGAAACGGTGTATCCCTCTATAGGTGCATTTCAATAGAAGACAAATGTTTGAGATTTCGAAGGAGATTTTGTTATCGGACTGAGACTGCGAAGGGAAGGGCCACAAGCTCTGACTAAACCGTAATGCTCTGGAGAATAAGAGACGAATTAGTTGAGCAAAGCAATCGCTCTGGAAAATAAAATGTCCGTGAACTAGTCAACCCTCAAGGCAGGTAGGACAAGTTAAAAAAAAAAAAAAAAAATCTAGCTGCTTCTTTAGCTCTTCCTCAGCATACAACCCATGCCTGTGCAAGCATAGTTTGCCACAGAGTCTATTTAATATGCAGAAGTTGTTAGAAGTCATCCTAATTTTTTTTTTTTTTTTTTGTGGTCTGTGGTCACTCTGAGAAAGAAACCGCTTGGCATTCTTTTTAGCCTCTGGTTTGCCCTGCCTGAACTGCACAGTCCTGCAAATTAATACAAATGACAGGTCGGAACCCTCATTAAAAAAAGATACCCTGTGTAGTGTTTATTTAACTGTAATACACCAACAAAGGTGAACTTTATCTACATAAATTTATCCAGAAAAACAACTTTTTCATAGAATAAATTGCAGTATGGCATTAGAAGTGGGGACGACTAGATTTTTTTTGGGCTACAATGTTGAAAATGAGTTCAGTACTAAAACAAATGAGTCAAATTACCAAACCGCCACTTGCTGATCATTAGCTGGCGGAGAGTGGAATTAAGCCACAAGAGTCTCCACAAAGGGCCACTCAAAAACAAAGGACAGTTGATTGAATGGTGTTCAAAAAAAAAAAAAAAAAAAACTATCCATGAAAGAAACTCATTGCAAAACATGTCACCTTCCATCAACCAGTGCCTGTTTTGTAGCACGTTGTCGTCGCACAGAAACTCAAAGATGATCTGCGGGAAATTAATACGGTTGGTAGATTAAAAAATGATGTTTCTCAGACCTTTGTATTTCTTTAATAGCATCACTGTTGTGTACAATGCATACTGGCAGCTTACAGACATGCCTGAGCAGAGAGTCTTAGATGACAGTCCTTTGTTCATGACTCCAATGTGATAGAACTCTAAACCATCAGTGCATCTGCATTTAGATCTGCCACAAACAACCCTATATCTGGATCCCGCCATCGATTTGCATAATTGGAGATTGTGGCCGGGTGCTTATTATTCATTGACATGACACTGCGGAGAGGCAGATGGAGAGATGTACTGAACTGACTGTTCCAGTTTCTGTCGGGTAGGGGTGGCTACGCCTTGGCAAAAGGGACCTGAAGAAAACAGCCTCGCCACCCAATGCTACGAGCGAAGCTACATCTTGGTCCTTTTTATTTATTTATATGGTTTTTTTTTGAGTGCTGAATTGTAAATAGACACACAGGCCAATGTCTAAGAAGCACCAGTTGACAGCCCTGTGAACAGCTGGAAAACAACCAAGCAAAATTAGCTCAGTTCTGCCTTCCCCAGACAAATTTGAGGCTTTTAAAAAACTAGCTGTGTGCGGTTTACCAGCCAGCAGGCCTCTAAATAACGTGAAGTACACAGAGCACCTGACTGAGATGAGACGGCGCTGACTGACTGACACATCCATCTCCCCTGCTATCTGTCTGACTGAGGGAGGGGAGCGATCGCGAGTCCCTCATGCATGAAGAAGAGAGCACTGTTTATTAGTGAAGGGAGACAGAGAGAGAGAGAGAGAGAGAGAGAGAGAACAAGGGGGGGTGGGGAGGGGCGGATGAAGGGGAGAAACAGAGATTGCATCGTCTCAATTTAAGTTTGATGAAGGACACAGTGTCTCCTCAGGATGAGCAGAAATCTGTGTCACGTTGGCGTGGTTAAGACTTCAAAGGCGTATAGTGAAAATGTGCCGTGACTTGAAATGGTCTGCACATGCGATTCAGTAGTGACACCGAGCAGGGTTATCTTCTCCTATAGACTCTTATAGTCCTCAAGGATCAAATGCAGATGCAGTGTTATGTCAGCAACAGCTTTTTTTTTTCTTTTGTGGTTGAGGTGCATATTGAGCCATTACCAGTACATATACATTTTTAAGGACAACTTTAGGGACTGTAAGGACATTAATATGGGAGGAAGGGAGCAGAAAAAGGGGGGGGGGGTATGGTAATTTTTAGTCAAGCCCTTTTTTTTTAATCATTTCAGCCTTCCCTTACAATACATTTACAGTAATAGTTACATCATAGTTACAGTTTCTGAATGGATTTTATCATGCCCATTATATCAATAGCTAGCAGAACAAATATGTTCATTTTAGGCCACATTTGTGTCTGTCTGGATACAGAAGATGGGTCTTTGCATTTAATCCCGGGATCTAAATGCGTCCTTGTTATCTCAAATATGCCTGCATGATGATCAGATGTAAATATGCACATTATTTTGGCGAGGCTAGTGGACTTATGGACATGGTGGTCATGGATTGGTCAAGGACTGGGAACACAGTCTGGATTTCATTCATTTCCAAACCACTTTCTGCAAGGGAAGACTAAGGCTTTTTTCTTTTTACCTTAAGTATATACTGCAGCTGCCTTTAAAAGAGTATGTAATGTTACATGCAGTATGCACACAATTGGGACACACTACTGTTTCATAACGTTACACCCTGAACTTTGACCCTCTTGCTTTTAAATCTGTTACCTTGGACATAAAACATGCGCCACTTACTGAGTTCACCAGGGACGGAGATTAACCTGGAGGGCTCGGCTGTTGTTACTTTGCAATGTGTGTAGTTTAACTTTAAAGTTAAATCTGCATGTCTTATAGAGTTTAAAACAGTATATCTTTGACAGTGAAATTACATTGCAGTTGTTTGGAATATTTATGATTATTTTGGTCACTTAATCAATTCATATTCCTGTTACTACTATTCAACTGGTCATCAGTTACTCGAATGCGCTGTCATCTGTCACTGCGACTTTGTCATTGGAGTCCTGTCAAGACTTGCTAGCTTGCATACTGCAAAATCGAACCAGATGTAGCAGAACATCCTAGTATTTTTGGCATACTGCATTTGACATACTTTGTATTGGGATATACTAAATCTTTCCCATACTATACAGTATGGTAATATGGGGACTGGAATGCACAGTAAAGCTGCTGCTCTTACTTGTAGGTTTTGTTGGGCTTCCTTAAGGTAGCTGGAAGAACCAGAGCTTGTTGACGTCTCAACTTGCTGGGCAGATTTTTTGACCAGGTTTAGTAGGGCTGGGAACATGTGCATATCTCCCCAGTCTATATTATCACGACATTTGGGTGCTGATGCAATATGTGTTGCAGTTTTAAAGAACTGAATTTCTACAGTTCTTGTGATTCAGTTTAACAATTTATTGCAATTTTTGTCTGCTTTGTTAACACTAGACCACGGGGGAAAACGCTAAATCATATGTTTCCAGAGACTCTATATAATGAGGCATATTTCCAAATACAGTGGGCATCACATGGCAGTCCGTCTCACTCTTTTATTTCAGCAACATCATATACTGCACGAAAAAGTGGTAAATAAACTAGAAATGGATTTTATGGCTTTATCTTTTAGCAGTTTTATTCCTGTGAAACACTTTGTGACCTTGCTCTGTGACAGATGCTTTATTAAATAGACTTGAATAAAAAATATAGTCTATACTTCATCTACATTCAGCTGGCCAACTCATCAAGTTAGTGCACTGTTTCCCATTTACTGATTTATTTGTGCCACAATATCAGCATTGACTCCCACACACTGATTTTCTATTTTTTTTAGTATTCAAAATGGGTAAAATCCTATTTCCTTGTAGGGCTACATGCAGCACATTGATTCGCTCAGCCTCTCCTTGCTCGATCTCTCTCAGACCACAAATGAGACTAGAACTAGCAAACTAGTTCCCCCTGCGGTCCCTCCGCCTCACTCCCCTCTGCTTGGAGACAATACGCTGGGTAGAGAGTGGGCGGCAGCTTCGGAGACAGACCTTCAGTAGCAGATGTAGCAGTGCCCTGTGCTGGGAGTCACAGCAGGCTGGGTCTAGCCAATATAATGGCGGCAACAAAAGCTGCCAATCAGGCTGAATTTGAGTTGCGACAGCCGCTACAGAAGGTCTGTGTCCTGGGACTGCTGGCTATTTTCTGCTGTCTTGCTTCGGCTTTGTTTTTCTTGAAACTGATATGACGTCATATTACTCATAGATTAGATTAGCCTCCCTCCCTAAAAATTTGTGTACAGTCCCTAAAGAAAATGAAAGTAGAATATGTTTCGGAAGTAGTTAAAATGCCATTTTATGAGAGGGGTTATAACGCTGTTTATCCAGAAAGGTCTGCTTCTCCCAAGTGCATGGATGCTGCACATTGAAAATATCACACGACTAAGTGAGCAGTAAATGTCAGTTTGCACTGTACCCTTAGCATTTTATTACTGCACAGGCATTCTCATGATGCATCCGACTTAAAAAACATCTCCTAGCGTGACAGCAGAGGTGAGACAATGGTATGTGGTCTGATGTGTGAATCACAATGCTGGCACTGTAGTTTGGCTGAGAAGGCACTTTCTAATTTCAGAAACTTGAAGTTGCCACGAATGATTTATATAGCAGGTCCTCTCAGCCAGCAAACCTTTCAAAGCCACATTTCCTGTAAAATTAGTGCCAGAGAGACATTAAAATCTTTATTTATTTTTTTTTCGAGGACATGATAAATTTTCAGCTGTTTGCTTTATACATGGACATAACATTTCACAGGGAGCCGTCCTAAAATGTGTGTTTATGAACAGATCAATCAATACATCTGACCTATTACCTGCAAGGGCTTGTCATGGGTACTATTTCAGGTTTACAGCCTTTCAGCGTGAGAGCTCTATTGATTGCTTGCCTCCAGGAACACTTCTGGTGTAAGGACATGAAGGAGGAGGGGGGTGGGGGGTGGAGGAGGAAATGGTTCGTCTCCTGTTATTGGAGTTGTGGGGATTTTGATCTGAGGTTCGAAAGAACCACAAGAGCAGTAATGTGTGACACAGCTGTGCCCGGCAGGCTTTTCTTCTCCAGTGAAATCGCAGTATTTACAAGATGACGTAAGTTGGATTTTGAAGAGAATGAGTAAGGTGTGAATAGGGAAAGATTGAAATGAAAAATTGGCATCATCAGAGTTGGCAACAAAGCAGTGAAACATTTACATTTGCCATTTTTTTGCACAGCAATCGGCAGCCAGTTCTACCAAGGACAAGTCATGCAGCAGCGAGGAAGATAAGATTCAAGATATCTCTTGTTCCACACACAAAAAAATACTTCGATCTATGTCGTTTGACAGTTTGGGTACAGTGTGACATTCTAGACACAGAAGTGAAGAAATCCTCCTCTGTAGTTCAGAATAAAAGATGGCATCCTTACTGTCCGTGCTCATGCCATTTCACAGTGGCTCTGAACATGAAGCTGTGCGCTTCAGAACTTGTTTTGTCTCACCCTGGGATGCGGGCGTTTTGATGAAATCAGGCCCAGTGTGTCTGAAGCGTCACGGTCAGAGGGATGCCTACCTATGCAGTGAAACACTAAGCAGTTATGCGCTGTCTGGCTCGGCAAGCCATGTTATGTTTCAGATCACTGATTCCCACGGATAAGCATTTTTGTGTTTGAAGATTCTGGACTGTAAAAATAAAAACAAAGACGGCAACGCAGCAGCGCACGAGCATGTTGTTTTTAGTGATGCGGCTTACCAGGTGTCTGTGGATGAAACTGACTGTGGATGAAACTGACATTTTCAAAGGCTGAAATTGCTGTGTGTTGCAGTGCTTCACTAATTGTGCTTCCTTATATTGGATTTAGTTTAGCCGCAATAGGTGTGGATGCAAAGCAAAACGAAGGGCTCAGCAAAACAAGGTGCTTAGAGCGCACGGACTCACACCTGGCACTCAGTGCTTATGGGAAAGAATAGAGGCTGAAATTACGTACACAGAGGAAACATCACATGATGATACTGTATAGCTGAAAATGATGATAGTTGCGATAATGCAGTGGATGGAAAAAATAAAAAAGGCAACAAACACCCGCACCAATCCACACCTTTGCTGTCCCCCTTCATCAAAATACAGCCAAAGTTGTCATCAATCAATTTCATTTTCACTCCCAGCAAAGTAACTGTGAGGCAGTGCCAGTGCACTGCAGAAATAAACATCACAAACATCAGCCACAAAGACACTGAGAAGAGATTCTTCAGAGGGTCTTTCAAGTCAAATGGGTGGATGAGGAAAATTAGTCTCCGACTTGGGAGGAAGGGAGGAAAGGGTTCTCTAAACAAGTGGCACTAAAATACAATTTACATTTGAGAGGAATTAATTTTTCTTTCTGGTGTGCTTGTCATGCTGCAAACCCTCCCATATTTCACATCTCACAGTTTAAAAATAAATGCTTTTATCTTATCTGTTATATACAAATATTCATATCAAAATTTTAACATATAGTCCAATATATTGGTAGTCATTTGATGCATTGTTGCTCTAAAAATATATGTTAAAAACTGTAAAAAATCTCTTCATAGATAACTTTCCGTGTTACCAAATCTAGTGATTTTATCTACGGTCCAAGTTTCAGACTGTTAAGTTAAATATTGAGATTGAAAGTTTATCCTTGACCTTGAAAGCAGCAGTTGACAAAACACTCTCACCACAAGGGCCATTAGTTTTCTAAGTTATTGATATTGTTTTGCCAACTGCTGTTTCCAAGGTCAAGGAGGAACTTTCAAGCTCAACTTTCAAGACAACACAGATGAAAAATCCTTAAAATGATCAGGAATATGAAAACTTTACCATGAGCATTGCCATGACAACTGCAAAAACTATATCTTAAACGTATCCTGAATTGAATTTTAAATAGCTTAAAAGGAGAGTAAAGTCAGCTTTCTACATTTGGCCAGTGGCTTTTATCTTCCATTTACTGACACTTGGTTCTCCTTATCCAGTTAAGGTTATCATAACTGTAATTATTCTTGTCAAAAGTCATTCTCGACATTAGCATGTTCACAATGCACCTTCACACTGAGCAGTTTCATATCCTTTTTATATTCTACTGTATACATTTAAGCAATGCTGCACTGGCAGTACTTCCTGTTTTCCTTTAAATGTACCTACAGCCATACGGCCGTAATAAATTGCTTTCAGTGACAGCGTGATTGCTGTAGTGTATTTTATTTTCTGAACCACAGAACAGAAAGAAGATTTGAGGGATTTAATTCCTCTGAAGAAAGGAGCCATACTTGTGAAGTTATGCCTTCGGTGAAAATATTCCAAGTCTGAGCAACTCCAAAACATTTTAATCATGGCTATAATTGATAGGGAGGACCGTCTCTGCGAATTAATGAATCCAAAAGGGGCCCTTTGATGTGAGCGGGACTGTGACATTCAGATTTGTGCTTGACTGAGTCTGAACCAGATAGCTCCTCTGAAATAGCTGACTTTGGCATTGGCTGGCCATCATCCATCACATTTGATATCAGACGGCAGACAGGTAGATTGATACCCCCGATACATATTTCAGAGAGTTCCAACAGAGGAAGCTTTTGCTCCAGGTCATCTCACGATCCCTAGGTTTAATTAAATCTAAATGTATAATGATTATAGATCAGTAGGTTTCCGTTTACCAGGGGAAAATCAACTTACCTAGAGCGTCTGTGCCAAAGTGCAAGTTAGAGCATATATGGCCCTTCTGTGAGTTATGCCACATGGTTTTACTGTAGCCTACAACAGTTTTTTCTCCACCTAATAGAAAATTATTGACCCTGCAGTTGTTGTATCCCACTAGACTCAAGCACTGTGTAATATCTGGTCATATAAAAGGAGAGGGAAAAAATAGGCCGACTATACTGTTTGTCAATGCAGAGTAATGCCTGTGTTTTGAACCGCTGCCCCGCTGTAATGGCCGGGAACAGCATGAGGCCAGGCTTCATAAGCTAACAGGCAGCTGGCCTAGTAGCCTCTGCCGGGCACTGGCTGGCACCGCTGCGTCTTGTCGAGGCTGCTTGGCTTTGTGGGCTTAGTGGTATGTCGATGTGGGGATTCACATCGGTGTGATGAAGGTTCAGAGGCATGGGCGAGATTAGCCTGTGAACTTCCGGGGAACTTTCCATCCACCACCCTTAACTTAACCTATAAAGTACTTAGTTTATGTAATTAAACTTCACTTCACTGAGATATTGGTGTCATTAGATTTCTTTCTGTCATCAAAGTGAAGCCCAGTTCAGACCAAAGATTCACGACTAGACAAGTTGAAACTTGCAACTACTTGCAATGCACCAGTCGGCAACGTCGTGAACAACCTGCCATTTTGCACAAATGCAACTAGAGGAGAAGATAGCGAATACTCTCTGATTTCCAGCTTTTCAGGCTTATCTTGTAGATGAATACAATTTGTAACTTCTTCAAATATGCATGAGGATAGTGATAGTGAGATACTTGCTACAGTTATGTTTCTTGTAGTGACGAAACAGCAAAAAACAAACCAACCAACCTAAGCTTCAGATGGATAGTATTCCTGCATATGGCACAATCGTTTAAATAACTGGCGCCTGATAATAAGTCAGTGAGTAAGTATGTGTGACATGCTCACAAACAGCACAGACACACTGTGCTACAGAGACCACCATACATGTCAACAGCAACATGAATGGACGGTAAAACTTCAGTTAAAAGCCTGGTCCCAATTAAACACCCAGTTCCTTTTACTAGCCCAGTTTGGCTACGCATTTTGACAAATAAACACCTATCTCAATTAGACCCCTGGTCTGGTTCTTCGAATGTATAAAACCAGGTTGTTGGCTACCTCAAATTATGTGTCCATTCCTCAATTACCCTGTAAGTTATTCATATTCCTTTAGTCCGTAACGGACCCCAGATGAAAAGAATCAAAAGGGTTTTTCATGAAAATTAATCAAAGTTGTGAGTGTTGTTTTAAGAGGATAAAGTGATGATGCATCCATATGCCGGGTGCCGTAATTCCCCCTCTCTCTGATGTGCTGTCGGAGCTAGATCAAATGAATGATTCATAATTGATATATTATCTGAAGCCTCATTTTTACACAAGTATTCACACTGGTTTAAATAAATAATTTGATTGTATTTCCCATCTTTGCTAAGCAACACTTTTCTATTCTGTCCCATATAGATGCCTTCCCCAAATATAGGCCTGTTGATTTCAGTGATTTAAGCAAATAGTAGCCCAGGCTGTTATTTGAAGTTTTGCGGTGTATGAGATTAACTCGGGCTCGGCGGGGATGGCGGGCTGTTGTCAGAGAATGCCACAATGATGACTTGCCAACTGAGCTGCAGGTGACACCATCGGCCAGCTCAAGGCGAGCTGAGCCCGGCCCGTTCACACCGCTGCAACGTTTCTTTTCAACGCCCTAAAAGAGTTTTGTCTCCACACAAATCTTTGGTCTGAACTGGGCATCAGATGGCAGAATGAAATCTGACAGAATGGAAAGCAAGATTTGCCAATATGCCAACGCACACTAGATAATGCTCCCATAAACATATATTCAATTACCACCAAGTGATGTTCTTTTTCAGACTTCTATTTTTCCGTCTTTCACGTTCTCCTATCCAGCACCTAATATTTATCGTCTGGATGAGCATGGATTTGTAAACTTCTTTCCATTATGTCACTACCCCATATGATAAAATTTGCAGTTGGTCCAAGCAAATGTAAATTGCAGCTGTTGCTTGCTGCACTTGATCTCTTTAATAAGGTTAAGGGAGCGGACTCGAGGATTACTCCTGATGCAGCTAAAGACAGATGGTAATAGGACATGACCTCAATAACTGCTGAAAGCTGAGGGTGCTCTGACTGCAAAAGAGATCATCTATCACTGGAGAGGATTCTGCAGCCAATGGAGAAATAAACAGAACTTAATTGACTAAAAAAAAAAAGAGCATATTATCACACTATGCTAAATAGGCACATGCACAATGCACATGCACAATCATTTCATCAACAGGTATGCCACAGAGACATTTGCCAGGCTACTGGAGCAGGTCAGAACAAATCCAGTTTGCACACATTGCTCTTAAGGGGGACTTACATCATTAGCTGGATGAGGCTTCATGGTTTTGGACACAGTGCACCTCAAGGCAGAGTGCATTTTGGCACATTTAAGAGAGCTTGGCAGCGTAGTGTACTGTATAGCCTTTGGGAGAATCACATGCTCCAGACAACATGGGCTTGAATGTGTGCGGAGATAGACCTCTGCTCCCTTATTGGCGGAGATTCATGTTCAAAGTCAGTCAAGTGGGAACGAAAGGTGACCTTGAGCCTCCTACAATACAGTCATCTCAAGAATTATCAGCACTGTAAGAATGCTCAACACATTGTTACCCGAGTCAGGGTGTGCAGAGCATATTTTAACTCTCTGCCAACCCAGAGCATTCTCCGAGATGATTTTAGCATACATCTTGTTTCTGCTGGAAAGGAACACTTCATTCTCCCCGAGATAAATCATTCATCCAGTGATTGACCTCTTTGTGGGGCAGTGATTCTAAAGGGATCTTGACCTGCCATAGCTGATTTGTTTCAAATGTCAACAGGGCTACGAAGGTTCCCTGACTTGAACTCTCTGTGATGAGAGAAGTTAGCAAGACAGAGAGAGAGGGAGATTTACCACCACAGATGGAATTTAGCAGTTCAGCATAAACTCAATTTATCATCAGCACATTATCCTGCCCTCCCCTAAAAGAGTAGGGGAAAAAAGAAACACGACGCTTCTTCGATTAATGACCCTTCCCAAGTGCATCCAAAGGCATTAGACTGTTTTTTTTTACAATGCATGCCTCTGTCAAAAACTTGAAATAAAAGAGCATCACTTATTGTCAGTGATGTATAATTTACTAAAAATGTATTGCTTAAAATGAATTATCTTACAGTTAAATATGCTCAATCTGTAATTACGCTTCGTAACTTTTCTTAAGCATAATGTTTCTTAAAAATATAGGGTGGGACACACTGTCCCAAATATTCAAAATATAATATAATATTGAAAATGATGTATTGTCTCTCTGTTTCATTAGTTTCAAATATATTCCTATTTCATTACTTTTAATTTTGGCACAAATGTACACCTGGACTCAACAATAAGTTAATTAGATTTTTTTGACCAAAGGTCAAGGTCACTGTGACCTTGTGTCCATCTCATTGTCATGAATGCAATATCTCAAGTGGGCTTTGAAGGAATTTACTCAGATTTGGCATAAACGTGTATTTGGACTCAAGAATGAACTGATTAGAATTTGGTGGTCCAGGGTCAAGGTCACTGTGACCTTGTATCCATCTCATTTTCATAAGGGAATATCAAGTAGGCTTTGAAGGGATTTCCTCAAACTTGGTACAAGAATGAGCTGATAGGATTTTTGGTGGTCAAAGGTCAAGGTCACTGTGACCTTGTGTCCATTTCACTTTCATGAGTGCAATATCTCAAGAAAGCTTTAAAAGGATATCCTTAAATTTGGCATAAATATCCACTTGGACTCAAGAATAAACTGATTTGAATTTGGTGGTCAAAGGTCATGGTCAATGTCACCTTGTGTCCATTTCATTTTCATGAATGCAATATGTGAAGTAGGCTTTGAAGGAATTTTCTCAAATTTGGCACAAATGTTCACTTGGACTCAAGAACTAACTGATTTGAATTTGTCGGTCAAAGGTCACGGTCACTGTGACCTTGTGTCAATCTCATTTTCATGAATGCAATATCTCAAGTAGGCTTTGAGGGAATTTCCTCAAATCTGGCACAAATGTCCACTTAGACTTAAGAATGAACTTGTTTGAATTTGGTGGTCAAAGGTCACAGTCACTGTGACCTTGTGTCCATCTCATTTTCATGAAGGCAATATCTCAAGTAGGCTTTGAAGGAATTTCCCTGTAATTAGGGACAGATTTCCACTTGGACTCAAGAATGGACTAATTAAAATTTAGTGGTTAAAGGTCAAGGTCATTTTAACCTAAAAAAAAACATGTTTTGCCCATATCTCAAGAATTCATGTGATAGTTATGACAAAATTTGATGATGAACTGATGACATTTAACATCCAAAAGGTCAAACTTTATTTTAAGCCAATAGGTCTATGCTCTTATTCTCAAACATGTCATTGACCTTGTTCATATCCACTGTGGATAAAAGAAGTTGTTTAAGGTCCAACTAAGAGAATGATCCAGCACACTGGACTGTATGGTTAAATAAGAGCACTGCTAGCAGACCAGATAGATACACTCATTCATCCATGAAACCCACAACACTTTGTCAAGTGTCAAATTACACACCGGCAAAAAAAAAAAAAAAATCCATCCTAAACCCTGAATGATCTTTTACTATGAAGTCAATATTTTAAGCATGTGAAGAATGGGAATTGTCGGCACAGGGTGTGGTAAATAAATTTGTGATATTTCTCAAGATCTATATTTTGGGATATCTGGTATACCATCTCTGAAACTGCACACAAAAAAACAGCCTCAGAGATCAAGCAGTAATAAATAAATACTGAAGGCTGTTACCTGCGAGCAGCGGGTGGGTGTTTTTCTCAACACTTGAGTGATGTTTTTTTTTTCCTTTCTAATAATCTCCAATACAGTAATTAAAAAAACTAGATTTTGTAAAACATTTTAAAACTATATTTCTAGATAATGGTCATAAGAAGACAAGCTTATTTCCAAAAGGATCTTGCTCTTTTTTTCATTTGTAATTGAGTTTATAACTAATAAGTAGATTTCACTTTGTGGGTCTACAGAGGAAGAAGACAAAGAGAACAAGCCTAAGATGTCTGTGAAAATGCCAGGAAAGGAGAGGGGGGAAAAATCTTTCAGGTCCCAGCAGATTTTTAAAGGCCTTGATGATCCTTCCCAGCTAAACTTGGGATTATTTCCGGAGTTGGCAGTTCATCACGCTCGCACGCGGGAGGCGCTGAGGGCGAGAGACTTGTCAGGAAGGCATTCTGCTGCCAATTAGTATCAATCGAGAGGAAAATAAGGGCTGCACTGTTGCAATTTTTTTATAGGGGGCTTTTTTCCCCCCGAAGCTCCATTCCTCCCCACACATTAGAGCTGTTCGCACCCCTTTATCTGAGTGATCAAACCTCTGAGCCATAACGCTATCTGTGACACGGTGTGCCTGATCAAACTACTTTGTGTGAAATTACATTAATTATCACCCATTTTCTCTGTTGGAGAGAGATCGGAATCACAGTAAATTTTGAAGTAGGACTAAACACTGATGGGCCTATATTATGTAAGTTTCTCATTAGCATCATCATTCCATATACTTAAAATATCTTAAAGGTCTGTATCATAGTCACTGCATGTAATCGTAGTATGCATATGGCATGTTGTGCTTAGAGAAACATGGGCTTGTCTGAAGCCTCATCTGGTAATGGTCTTTATTTGCGCCAATTATGTAAGGCAACTAAATGTGTGTCATTAGCATTGATAAATATCACCATTACATAAATTACTTGAACACCAATTCAGTTGTATCTTAACATTGCACTAAGGGGTTAATACAATTTCTTTGGACCTATTTTTTAGCCAGTGTGAGTACATTTAAAGGTGTACTGCAGAGTTTTTGACCTCTAGTAGCGCAATGGAGCTGGAGGTGGATGGGTCCAACAAACACTGACTTTCGCCCGAGAGATTGGTGCTCGTGTCCCGTACGATTCTTTTTTCCTAAACCCAACCACGTGCATTTGTTGTTGAAGAGCCTGTACGTGAACGTTAAATTTCCTGTGACAACAGAAGTGTATCTTGAAAGAAGACAATGCATGTAACAGGCAGAACTTGACACAGTGTCCAAGGACGTCAACAACCAACGCACCCAGGGTAGCTTGCACGTCTTATGTGGACGTGGAAGGTCCATGACCAAGCATGTCAATATGTGACGAGGTCGGAGTGAGAATTTATTGCCCAAACTAACGACGCCACAGTTTATTCCACACGACTGAAGCTGCTCCTCTTTTTGGAACCACAGTGGAGTTGATAATAGTTTCTCTTTTAGCCATGCTTGTTGTTGCCATGGGTAACAGTATGACGTCAATATGTAAAGAAGTGGAAAAATCGCAAGTATCACGATATGAATTTATGATATTAATAATTAAACCGGCATTATCGTGAACAAGATGACATGGCACACCCCTATGGCAGACTTAATCTAATAGTTAATCTTGTCTTAAAAATTTGCTCAGGTTTTATTTATTACCCTTTGACTGTAAGTCAATACTAACCTTCCCAAACCATTTTTGGGGTTTTTGGGAGAAAGACAGAGTTGAATGAGAGAGAGAATGAAGGATTTGCTTCCGTGTTTCTGTTATGTTATGTGGAATTAAACAACTATAGCATGGGAATGTAAAGACTGATCTTGGAGAGATTTTAGTCTTGAGATAATCTTCCTTCAGGGAATCAGATAAGTTCACTGAAGACTAGACTAAAATCTATGACTGTGCTAAACCGTGTTTGAGAGCGCTGAATTAATTTCAACTGCTTCAAAAGACTCCATTCCATTCAATCCAGAACTAGGCTTAATCTCTGTGAGAAAAACAGGCCAGTATTAGCTCATAATATGAGAACATCCTACTCAATTTTGAGTCAACAAAAACAAAACATAGATTCAGGTGGTTCAGATACCCACTTCATCTCTTCACTCTCTCCACAACCATCATAGCTGCAAAAATAGACATGCTGGGTCCACCGGGGACTGTCAGTTATAGTCCAGAGGTAAAAATTTAATGAGAGTAAAATTCTACTCTAATTTTACTACTAAACTAAAATGATGTGGGCTGTGTGGGAGGGTGGTTCTGTGCAGGTTCAAGTACACTGTCATGTGTTGACACAGACACACATTGTGCTGTTCGCTACCCACTATTAAACTGTGTCAAACCTTGTTATATTTGAGACCCGGGATGCTCCGGGGACGCCCAAGGTGCATCACATGCCAGAAAGCAAAGGAATAAACACCTCCATCTATGGATGGATGCTTCCTCCTCCTCTCTCCTGTGTAGTCAGTGAAAGCCTCCTCCCCAGTTAGCAGGGAGGAGTCGGGGTCTGTCTGTGAAGGAAGCGTTGTGTAGGAGTTGGAAGCATCCCTGTTTCTGGTAATGTGATTAGCATTTTGTGCGGCTGTAATGCTGCTGTAAGCCACACTGGAGATGAGAGCTTGTGTCCATTTACAAATAAGCTTTACAGCTGTATTTACGTCGACATAGTCCACAGAGTTCACAGTAATGTTTATCAGTCTGGAGGCAGATTCAGCCATGTGTCATATTATAGTGAGGCCTATGTAAGACAAATTGTTGGCAAGGTTTGTCCAATGTAAGACTTTCAAAGGAATTAACTGACAGTACAGCCCTCCCATACGGACACAAGAGCGGTAGTGATTTTCTCATATAACCAATACCATTAATATTATTCTATTTGTAGAATTGCAGTAACTCCAGAACAAGAAGTCCAGAAGTCAAAATGTACTGAAAAAAGGATGGAATCATGTCCAAAATTCACATCATGTATTCATGTAATGATATATTCTGCTTAAATCCATATATGTTGGCTTGTAGCCCTTCAAAAACACCATTCTCACTGAAGCTGTTTGCTCTCCGGTACAAATCTAATACCACCATAATTGTGATGATTATTATTTCATCATTATTATTTTATGCCCTTATTGAGTTAGCCTGCTGTGTGCATGTATTTATGTTGACGGAATTTAAGACAATTAATCGCTCAAACTTAAGATCTTGTTCAGGGATTTTTAACTGTTTTCTTTTATTTGCTTGATGACATCATTAGGGTTGGCTATCCTTTTGTTTTGTTTTTTTCTGATATCGGTGCTAAATGATATTCTTAAAATGAATGGATTGGATTTTTTTAATTGCAAAGGCATATCTAAATTTGAATTTGGGTTCCTTGTTCAAACCTAGCATAGGGGTTTCAATCCCTGGGGTGGGGGAGCCCTTCTGTGTGGAGTTTGCATGCTCTCCCTGTGTCAGTGTGGGTTTTCTCCGGGTACTCCGGGTTCCTCCCACAGTCCAAAGACATGCGGGTTAATTGGTGACTCTAAATTAGCTGTAGGTGTGAATGAGAGTGTAAATGGTTGTCTCTGTGTGTCAGCCCTGTGATAGTCTGGCGACCTGTCCAGGGTGTACCCACTTCTCACCCAGTGTCAGCTGGGATAGGCTCCAGCCCCCCTGCGACCCCTAACAGGATAAACAGTTTGGGAAAATGAATGAACTACCAACAAATTCACCTAATAAATAAAACCTAAGACAAATGCAATAATTTAACACCAGGTAAATGTTACAATAACAATAACAGCAAAATAAATTTGGAATTGGGATCAGTAATTGTCTCCCTAACTAGCCAGACATTTCTCTATTTAAGCCTTCACTTTAAGTGAGCCTGGTCAGGTGCTAATGGGAGGCTAACTTAGCTTGCTAACCTCAAGGCTTACTATCTTCACTTTAATCAGCAGGTGGTAAACAAGACACAGGAACTTGGCTTGGGTCTTAAGGTGTTGTAGCACTGCAGTTGCAGTGCTGCGTTCAACTTTCTACTTTCTACTTTGCTGCAGCCACACTGTCACTGTCACTATCATACTCACTACTAGCTTGCTCTCCCAGACTCACACAAACTGGCACCAAAATCTGCATTACTGTTCAGCCCAGTAGGTACTGGTCATACAGGAACCGCTGCCATATTGGCATCAGGTTTATGTACCCAACCCTATACAGTACATAATAAAGTATGATGACAGGCATTGGAAGCTTCATTCAAAAACCTTAATAGAAGCTTCCCATGTTAAAAAAAAAAAGAAAAGAAAAGGAAAAAAAGGCATTTGTTACACTACAGTATGTATTAGTTGTTGGGGTCAGCAGGTAGTTAGCCTAACTTAGCATAAAGACTGGAAATAGGGGTAAAGAGCTAGCCTGGCTCTGTCCAAATGTGACTCGTGCCTGATGTTCACTAATAAAAACATTGTTACTTCTTTGTTCATTATGTATGAAAACCAATGTGTAAAAAGCCAATTCAGCGTTTAACAGAAGGAAAATTCCAACACATAACCCCCTGAAAATGGAAATTTAGCCAACTAATTGTAGGTTTATGCACAGGTTTGCATTAATCATGAAGGTATAGGGATTCTCTTGCCTTTGAACAGAGCCAGATGAGCTGGTCCCCTCTGCTTTTAGTCTAAGCTAAGCTAGGCTAACGTGTAGCTAGCTCCAACTACATATTTACAATACAAACATAAGGGTAGTGTCAATCTTCTTATCTCACTCTCAACAAAGAATCCAAATGAGTTTATTTCTCAAAAAAAAAAAAAAAAAAAAAAAACTTTTCCTCTAAAGTTAATTCCCCAATTTCCACTGAGCCTTTGATAAGTGGACTGTTTGATAAGGCAGCATCAAAGCAGCACTTTACCAATAACCAACGTACCAATGACTCTGTAAGTAATGCGACTGAACTCCATTACAGTGTTTCATGCTTAATATCCGGCTCCTGACAACTTCAAATGAAATGAATCGTGACTCACAACAGAGGCAATCAATTGCTGAAGATAAGGCAATTCATTTTTTATCTCACTAGATCAGCCTGCCATAATCACTGCAACAACTGACTTGTGTATGTGTAGCAACACACATAATCAAATATAACATCTATGTATAGCATCTGGAAGTATGTGTTTTTCAGTTCAGGACGGGTAATGATGTAGAAGAGGAAGGCCAGAAGGAAGGCATTTTTTCATCGTAGTGGAAGCTGACAGGTCAGTTACCCTGAGTAGAGTACCACCTTCCCTATTCCGAACTTATGAAATATTCAGCTGACCTGGAGACAAAGGAAGTGCTCCAGTGACATCGACCAACACTAGCTGCTCCCTGTGGGTCCACCTGAGAGCCACAATGTGTGAATGCACTTAGCAACCTTTTGAGCTCTTAATTGACCCCCACCACCACTCCAAAACGGGTCCGTCCTATTACAGACTGTGTGACTGATCATCCACTCTTTTGAAAGTGAATATTAAGTTCCATGCCACAAGAGTTATGGGCAGCCTTGTGACTAGTGAAATGATCATTCTGGGCAAAGGTAATTTATCTTGTTATACTGAAAGCACAAGATTTATTCTGTAAAGAGATTTCGACAGGTTATCTCGTTTTCCACTGTAGCGCATGCTGGATCAAAATAAAGACATTGTATCTATGAGAGTACAAATTGTTATGGAGATCGACTGAAATGGATATGTCACACAAAAAGCCATCACGCGATCCGTCAACAGCAGCAAGCAGTGTATAATTTGCAGATGTCTTGTTTCTATCAGTTCAATACCATGACTTCCTTTTTCCAATACCCACACTGACAAGAAAATATAACATCTTTCATTGTGTCACATCCTTAAGCGGAGGTGCCATGTGACAGCCGAAAAGCTAAATCCATTGGTGGTGTCACTCAAACGCTGCGCATTTTGGGAGGCAAATACAGCGTCGGATCACTCCTTGAGTTTGGAGCTTATGATGTATGCAGCCAGTGTTTTGGCCCAGACTGTTGATATTCTGAGACTGCTCTGCCGCGGCAAATTGTCCTTGCTGAAAAGAAGAAAAGTAGAGCGCTTAAACTGTTTTGTGCCCCTAAAAAAGCCACTGAGTTGCCTCAGCAGGAGTCAGCAACACACAGCGAAAGAGAAGGAATTGATTTGTCTTTTACTGTAAGTCAACAGTAATTGACTGTGGTTGAGTACTTAAAAGACATTTCCATCCGCAGAACGCATCGGGTGAAGGGAATTAGTAGCAGTGGGTTGCCTTTGTGTTTGTATGTGTGCTGAATGAACAAGCTTGAAGATAAGCACAGCAGTAATGGCTGATGTTTTAAACGCTCCAGTTTACCAGCAGGTTTGTCATTGTACAGTACATTAACCTCAGTTCCAGAGTCATTCATCTATTTTTAAATATATATTTATCAGCTAATGTCCTAGATGTAAACAAAAATATCAGGCAATCTCCCACGTCTGCTTATCTACCTAGAAAAAGTATTAAGAGCTGAGCATTTTTAAAGCCCAGAAAAGTTTGTTTCCAGTCTTAATTGTTTATTTGTAACATTAAAACTTGTGACTAAATAAGAAAGAATGAGGGTTACAGTTCATAAAAAAACATATTTATTATTGAGAGTTTATCACTTCAGTACCGTAATTGCAAAAACCTTCAAACCAAATTTCGCTTCAAATCAGTGAGAAAAGCAAGGACAAAAACACAAATGCAACAACTTTTCATGTAAAATAATCAAGAACTTTTCCAGCTTCAGCAGAAAATTTAGTATCCTGTGAAAGCTGATGTGGAAATGGGTTTTCAGGGCCATAAAAGAGATACTTTGCTGATTTTCAGTCAGCTTTGTATCATATCAGTGTGGAAGTAGCTAATGTGTGAATGAACTGTGGTAAAAATCTTCCCTCCAGCTTACCAGCACCCATATCTCCCTGCTCATCACTCAGCTTAAATCCACCAGATGACACGTTTCTTTGGGTTCAGGGCTAATGCGCATTTTTGTATGCCCACCACCACTAATAGGAAGAATATGGAGGGGGATCAAAAGAGTGACCCGTCGCTCTCTCTCTCTCCAACTTAGACTAAACTCTGATCATATGTTAGAACGAGGCAGTGCTGAACAATAACAACTGTAAGTCTGTTCCTCACCATAAATGTCTTCAGAAACATATTTAAGTGTACTGTTTGGCTGTAATCAGAGATTTTTGTGAACAGGAAGTCGTAAATGGACTGCACTTGTACAGCACTTCTCTAGTCTTCTGTCCACTCAAAGTGCTTTTTACACACACAGTCACACACTGGTGGCCAAGGCTACCATACTTGGCACCGCACCTGCTACTCAGTAACCACTCACACGCACTCACTCTCCGATCTAACAGCCATCGTAAGCACTTTGGGGTTCGGTATCTTGTCCAAGATACTTCTACATGTGGACTGGAGGAGCTGAGAGGCGAGCAGCTGATCTTCCAACTAGTGGACGACCCCCTCTACCCTCTGAGCCACAGCCACCCAAATTTTACAAAGTGGGTGGCATACTGTTTCCTGTTTTGGAAAAACCAGAAGCTGAAAATGTCAAGACCAAACTGTGAAACTAGGCAGTATTGGTGTGCCATATCATGTTATTCACTATAATACCAGAACAATTCTCAATATCATATGAAAAACTCATTTAATGATACTTGTGATATTCAGACTTGTTGACAAATTGATGTCATACTGTTACCCATGGCAACAACAAGCATGGCTGAAAGCGAAATTATTACAGACTCCACGATGGTTCCAAAAAGAGGAGCTGCTTCAGTAGTGTGGAATACACTGTGGTGTCCTGAATGTTTTATGAACAGCCCCTGCACTTAGACTCTTTTAGCGAGTTACAGCAAGTTACCCTCCCTGCAGAGGGAACTCATTGAGCAGCTCCTCCGGCAACAGCATAGCTCCCTCAATCTCACTCTGAGTTACCGTTGTTCTTTCCAAAGTAAAGAAATGAGAGATCATTGTAGTTTTTGCTGAATATTTGAAGGCTGTTAGGTTTTTGTTTTTTGTTTTTTTTTTACTAATTTGTCATATTGTCAAGAATATCGCCATCACAAAAATACCCTGAAATATTAGGGTATTATTTTAGGGCCGTATCACCCACCCCTTACCCCCGATTGTGTTACTGTATTGCCTATTTCTCTCCTAAAATATCCTAAATACAAGAATTCATAAACAGGAAGTGGGCAGGCCTACTTTTTCCTATACTGTAAACAGGAAGCTGAAAAAACTCAAGCAGCAAAACGAAGCAGAGCTGATAAATATGAACCAAGATTCTTTTACTTTGCTGCCTATTTCTCGTCTAAAACATTCTCAGAAACATAGCTCAGCTCATTGTTTAACTGTAATTTGAGATTGTTTGTTACCAGCAGACTGCCATTTTGTTTCCTGTGGGAAAACAGCTAAGCTCTCATTACGTCACCGCCGGAAGCATTTATTGGTCCAGTACAGCGCAGTGCATTCTGGTAGTTGTAGGTTTTCTACATCTTAAGCAAAAGCAAATTCCACAGCCCTTTTTTCTCTGTTATTCTGGTCATGTGGCACCAATTTCAGAAATATTTGCATTTTTTTACTACATATACAGCCCAGTGTTAGGACAAGACCATCTTTCCAGCAATGAAATTCTAATTTAAGGGAACAATGTCATACTGTATAGCATGCTGATCTACCAATTATCAGTACTGTACATCATTTAATTGATACCAAAAGTTTAATAAAAAGACTGTGGAATAAAAGCAAAACCATCAACTAAAGTTTTCAAAGTTAGCAAATGACAAAATGGACGTAGCCGGAATATTTCCCTAATTGTGCCTCTTAACTTTTGTTGTTTCAGCACTCCTGTGAAAACTTCTGCAATTAAAAGATCCAAAAAATAGATAGCTCTGATAAGATGTCCTTGGCAGCAACAATGACCATCTTTGATCTTCGCAAGCTGCTCTCTTGGTGGAACAACTGGAAGTAGCTTGTTAATTCTGCAGCCCCTGTGCTTCTCCAACACTCGGCTATGTGATTCATCTCTCTGCTCCTCAGCTACCACCCTTAAACTCCTTTTCTCCCACTGCGTCCTTTTTACCACGGGGGCCTGCTTGCGTGCCGGCCTGCCTGTGCCTGCCGATGTTTATCATTAGTTCATTAGGGCACAAAGTGGCTGCTGTACCCCCCCCCCCCCCCCCCCCCCCCCCCACCAGCTATTTCCTGACACTGTTTTAGTCATTTTTTAGAGACTCGTTGTCATTTAGACGTCCTGCCTTCCCTACAGCTCCATACTATATCTCTGTACATACTGCTATGCATATCAAGTACATTACTAGCATCACTTACAGTGTTCTTTTCTGTTTTCCTTTTAGTCTTGCATATTTTCACCGTTTCTGCATTTTGACTATGACACATCACGCGCACAAATTATGCTTTAAAAAAAAAAAAAAAAAAACTCCCATTTTCTCATTACTTTGAATGCTGGGGCTGAATTGTTGCTCTTGTCAGCAAGGTGATCAAAGAGCCGTTTGAAATGAAAAGGCTTTCTGTATGGGATTCAAATCTCTCAGCGTCTAATTGTGCTGTTTAGAGAGATCTTCAGAGAGGCTGGATGTGGCATTCATTTTGTTGTTATTCATTCACAAGTAGGATGTATTCTAGCAAAATATTTATGCACTGGGTAACATCAACATCATTTGTACGCCGCCTGTTATGCAGAGATGATATTTGTAGTGCTCAATTTCCTCATACACAGCAAAATACCGCACTGTATGTTGGTGATTCCGTTCAAGTAAGTTGATATTATTTCTGTTTAGCTCGTCTGCAACATAGATTGAAGCAAATGATGTCTTTGGTGTCAACATATATTTGTTGCTGTATGCTAAAAAATTGCTTGTTAAATGTCGCTCCTATGAATATTACATTGCGTTGTCAAAAAAAGCACATGATGTCAGTAATGTTTTATTTTGGCTCCTCCATTCTCCCCAGCGAAGCCACAAATCAGAATTTCATAAAATAGTGATGCTCCTGCGCTGCCAGAGGTGGGTGAAATACATAAAAAAACAAAAGTTTCTATTATAGTGGGAAAAAAAAGTTTCCAACAATTCCTCAGGCCTGTCTACATGTGAAAGATTCTGTGTTGTTTGAACATGGTTTTTACACTGCTACCATCCTTCTGAGATACTACAGCCTGCTGCTTTGTCTCGGAGCCTGAGTGTTCTGCAGATAAATGCCAGATGCTAAGAATGCAGGTATAACAAGAAAAGTGGAGCTGGACCTCTCACTCAGGTTCAGACAGAACCAATATCCCTGAGCATTCAACAGGGGAGCTGGCATAAATAAAAATGCTGGAGTGGAAATACATTTCCAAGGGAACACACTCACGGGTGGAGAGGAGAGGACACCCCCTTGAAGGGCTCTTGCTGTTCACTCGCTCGCTAGTCCGCCTGTCACCCGTCCACAGCACGTCACAACAAAGTGGAAGCCATTCAATATTCGACTCCGATTGTCTTGTGAGTCATTACATTCCGCTCAACATAGGGCCTATTTCACTGCTGACACGGCTTGCTGTCACCACTGAATTGCATTGACATTCACAAAGTCTTTCTCCACTGGGACCCAGGCCTTTACATGTGTGTGTGTGTGTGTGTGTGTGTGTGTGTGTGTGTGTGTGTTTGCAAGTGCATGTGTCAGTTTTAAATGTATCAGCACCAGGGAATACTCAAAAGGTGCCTATTACACCTCTTTAGCAGTCACTCACTGGAGGCTGTAGAGCACTTGTGGACTTAATTGAACTATTTCAATAGATTTGCAGTGATATCGCTGGGCATGGCCATTTGGGTGACCTATTGAGCGGCGTGAGACTTCAGGAATACTAACCTGTGGGCCCTTTACATGTGGATGTGAGCAACAATTAATCCATTATGCATGAACTTCCTCCTGGGATGGCAGAGAGGAAGTTGGCCAGAATACCAACGGCGGAACGCAGTGTCTCACCCACTGTACAGAGAAGCACTCAGATAGAGTCCCATCACATCAAAAAGACAACTAAATCTATCTAAAACTAGCGCTGCGCTGACAGATACTGGGCTGTTGCTGTGCGCTGTAATGAGTCCAAAGCGGCAACAAATGTGGTCGGGTGATGCAAATGTTATGATATTACTGTCATTGTGATGGGCAGCCTGAGAAATGGCTTAAAAATGTGTTCAGTTTCATTTGTGCACTGACAGCACTAGAGGAGTTTGATTTCATAATGAACTGTAGAGCATTCGGCAAAGGGGTGAAAAACACTTATGCTCACAAAATGAATAATAGGACTAAAATAAAACAAAATATTGCACTTTTTATAGGTTAGTGGGTCACTGAAGTCCTTGTTTGACAAATGGGTAACACTGACAGGCCATTTATATCCAAGAACAACAATTTTTCTTTTCTTTTCCCTCTATTTTTGGACTGTATATCCATATCATTGTGTTTTTAGCTTATCGCAAATCACTTCACATCTCTGGCCACTGCTTTCAAAATGCATACAGATTTCTTGATTACTTATTTTTAGCTTTATTTTTCCCTTGCAGTCCAGGCAGCCATTGGCTTTCATTCATTCCTTTAGAATAAATCAATTAGCCAGCTCTTTAAAGTAACATGAGTTGTGCAATCCATCACCATTAACATCAAGTCTGCATCAATTTTTGTCAATGTCATATTATTGTTGCACAGCAGTGCAGTTAAAGCCGCTCTATATGATATTCAGAGCATTAATATCGCAGCAAACAATATGTGCTTTGTAAAAATATAGCGGAGTAATGGCATCCTGAGCAGAGATTTAGAGGTGTACACAGATGTCATTATCTAATCTGCTCAACCAACAAAATGATCTGTCTCTGTACTGTATCTGTGTTGAATAGAAGTCTAGAATTGAGCATGGTTTACACTGGAAGTCACATTAAATCACCATATGTTGTGTTTTCTAACCTGATATTTATTGGCAATGCAACTGCTGTGCCTTCAAAGCATCAAATTGATTAATAATGGCGTATAATTATGCAATTTTATAAAGGATGCTTTTTTCAAAGGACTACTTTTATTTATTCCAGGTGACTTTTGCTTCATATTTTCACATTTATTTTTTTTCGGTGGACCTCCTTTTTTCTAATGCCACATTTGTGTCATAGCCCTTTTTATATCCATCTGTTTAAATAACCATGAAAGACTTGATAAGGTATTAGAGGATGCTAAGTCCATAAAACCTCCAGCTGATACATACAGTGTGTTACATTTTAAACTGATGAATATTGACTGAAATACAAAGTATACAAATATTTTTTTTTTAATGTAGGATATTAACACTTGCTTAAACTAAAACTACAGGGTCTAAGCTTCATTTTGATGTACAGTACAGGCCAAAAGTTTGGACACACCTTCTCATTCAATGCGTTTTCTTTATTTTCATGACTATTTACATTGTAGATTCTCACTGAAGGCATCAAAACTATGAATGAACACATGTGGAGTTATGTACTTAACAAAAAAAGGTGAAATAACTGAAAACATGTTTTATATTCTAGTTTCTTCAAAATAGCCACCCTTTGCTCTGATTACTGCTTTGCACACTCTTGGCATTCTCTCCATGAGCTTCAAGAGGTAGTCACCTGAAATGGTTTTCCAACAGTCTTGAAGGAGTTCCCAGAGGTGTTTAGCACTTGTTGGCCCCTTTGCCTTCACTCTGCGGTCCAGCTCACCCCAAACCATCTCGATTGGGTTCAGGTCCGGTGACTGTGGAGGCCAGGTCATCTGCCGCAGCACTCCATCACTCTCCTTCTTGGTCAAATAGCCCTTACACAGCCTGGAGGTGTGTTTGGGGTCATTGTCCTGTTGAAAAATAAATGATCGTCCAACTAAACGCAAACCGGATGGGATGGCATGTCGCTGCAGGATGCTGTGGTAGCCATGCTGGTTCAGTGTGCCTTCAATTTTGAATAAATCCCCAACAGTGTCACCAGCAAAACACCCCCACACCATCACACCTCCTCCTCCATGCTTCACAGTGGGAACCAGGCATGTGGAATCCATCCGTTCACCTTTTCTGCGTCTCACAAAGACACGGCGGTTGGAACCAAAGATCTCAAATTTGGACTCATCAGACCAAAGCACAGATTTCCACTGGTCTAATGTCCATTCCTTGTGTTTCTTGGCCCAAACAAATCTCTTCTGCTTGTTGCCTCTCCTTAGCAGTGGTTTCCTAGCAGCTATTTGACCATGAAGGCCTGATTGGCGCAGTCTCCTCTTAACAGTTGTTCTAGAGATGGGTCTGCTGCTAGAACTCTGTGTGGCATTCATCTGGTCTCTGATCTGAGCTGCTGTTAACTTGCGATTTCTGAGGCTGGTGACTCGGATGAACTTATCCTCAGAAGCAGAGGTGACTCTTGGTCTTCCTTTCCTGGGTCGGTCCTCATGTGTGCCAGTTTCGTTGTAGCGCTTGATGGTTTTTGCGACTCCACTTGGGGACACATTTAAAGTTTTTGCAATTTTCCGGACTGACTGACCTTCATTTCTTAAAGTAATGATGGCCACTCGTTTTTCTTTAGTTAGCTGATTGGTTCTTGCCATAATATGAATTTTAACAGTTGTCCAATAGGGCTGTCGGCTGTGTATTAACCTGACTTCTGCACAACACAACTGATGGTCCCAACCCCATTGATAAAGCAAGAAATTCCACTAATTAACCCTGATAAGGCACACCTGTGAAGTGGAAACCATTTCAGGTGACTACCGCTTGAAGCTCATGGAGAGAATGCCAAGAGTGTGCAAAGCAGTAATCAGAGCAAAGGGTGGCTATTTTGAAGAAACTAGAATATAAAACATGTTTTCAGTTATTTCACCTTTTTTTGTTAAGTACATAACTCCACATGTGTTCATTCATAGTTTTGATGCCTTCAGTGAGAATCTACAATGTAAATAGTCATGAAAATAAAGAAAACGCATTGAATGAGAAGGTGTGTCCAAACTTTTGGCCTGTACTGTATAATTTGCGTGAGAGTGAAATAAATCCAGGTGCCACACCAGGCTTTTGTCTTGCTCCTCCTGTCGTTAGCCATCCACAATGATATAGATCAGTCTGAAGACACAACCTTTTACCCATTAATAGTTATTCTGTTGCCCCAAATAATAACCTGCAATTATGGGAATAAGAATCTGTTTTCATCGCGTTATTTGTGCTTTCTGGAATAACATATTCAGATTCGGGTACATCCCCTCAGCGAATGAAGTCACGCTACATCTGTTTGTGTTGTAATCCTCGCTTTTCTGTCTTTTGTTGTGGCAGATTGTCAGGCCGTGTGTGCATGTTAGTGCATGTGAGTCACATGCGTGTAGCCCACTGGCTAGCTAATCAGCGCCGCTCTGCACTACGTTTATACTATCGCTACCACTGAGATTGTAAAGGCTTCCTTGCAGAGGTGTAGCGCCCTCTCCTCCGTTAGCACAGTTAGCCCTGTCAGCACTGTTGCTGTTTTTAGCACTGTTTGCGCTGTTAGCACCATTAGCTGCTAGCCATCGGCTCAGTTGAGAGCCATGTCTGAATCATAGATGGAACAGATTAATCTAAAAGGTCTCCATTTTGTTACTTCATAACAATAGTGTCACATTAGCAAAAACAATGATGCTGACTTGATGTTCATTATGATGGATTATGTGCTTGAACACAACAAGCATCTGCTAATTGATTTTGATGATATGTAAATGAATGGAAACCAGTGGATGTCTTAAAATAAATGTCTAAGACATAGATTTAAACACTGACCTCAACTGAAGCTAACCTAAAATAGCAATAGCAAGACAATGTATGCAGCATCTCAACAATACTGTAAATATAGCAGAGCTTCAAACATGATTGCTGATACAGGCAAACAACGAAGCACACCAGTCACTTACAAGTCCCTCGAGAAGTTGTATAGGTATTTTCTAAAATCTACTGTAAGTTTTTGCATACTCACAATGGCACAGGGACACGCAAGACATAAATCCCAATCACCATGCTATTTTTGTAAAGGTACTGTTGAACACCATGGGAAATGAGCTTTCACTATTACAAAGATGACTTTTCCCTTTGTGCTCTAACGGTACTAATGCCTGAAGGTGTATCGTGTTCCAGAGGAGCCAAGGGGCATCATTAAAAAGTTGAGAATTATCTATGGATCACAACGAAAATTGTCTCCAGTTCATTTAGTTCTTCACAGCACATCTGGACATGTTTAACCTATTCCACCGAGCACCGAGTGTAATCCGCGGGGCGTCTAAAAATGAACTTCAAAGAGGAGGGCTTTTTTTAAAGAGATATCCTTAAAAATCACACAGAACAGTATGAATCAGACACCCATTCAGTGCAGGGAGGAAAGCGTAGGGGTGGGATAGCATAAGGTTCATGTTAGTCACTGGAAGTAGAGGGAGTTCTCCTGCAGACAGAGGTAACTGAGAGTTCCATAAATGCATTACAATAACCCGCCGCTGAGCAAATAAAGACACAGATTTATGTTTCGTATTCAAAAAAATTCAAGTGAGATATTTGACTGTATTAAAACATTAAAATGAGTCTGGAGCTTGTCCTAGACCTCTCTATTCCAGCCAAAACTCTTCTGAAATATACAGAATCAAAGCAGTAAAATAAACTGCAATTAATCTCACTGTAACTGTCCACTGTATTATGCTGATGCTTTGGCGTCAGAGGTTGGACTTTATCTGCACTGCTAACCAATTTTACCTCTGTTAATGGAGCCTCAAGGGTCAAACATATTTGCGACATTGAATGTCTACGGATGGTTGCGGTCATGTGGACACACATGCGGTTCTATTCATAGTACAACTGACGATCCGTGTCAGCCCCCAGCAGAAAATGGGAGGGTTAGGAGGTGAGCATACCGTCCTACTGCTGGCATCGTGTGAAAGTGAAACTAAACAATGCTGCTGGGTTTGGAGTGAATGTCTGTCAGAAATCCAACCTAACTTCAGTGTGATGAGGTGATTGTTGCTGGCTCGACAGCGGTGTTTGTTTTGGACTTGACCGGAGTTTGGAAGACGAGATTTGAGTGCCCAGCTTGCTGTGCCTCCAATCCATGTGGTCACATAAAATGGGCTACACATGGATGATCATATAGGGACTATGCAGACCCTCGCTGTCATGGGTGGATGACATTTACATCACATGGCCCAAAACAGACCCTGGCGGACACACAGATGCGAAAAACTGTGATTGACCTTTCGAAGGGTTTCCCATCAAGGACCTGGACCCTAATCAAAGTAGCTACACTTGACCCCAATGTTTAGTCCGCTTAAGTAGTGTGAACACTGTGTTCCATACCTGGTCCACTTGAACAGATGGCATCAAGTGCAGTGCATGTGTCCTCAAGCATGGTTCACATCAGGTGTGAAAACCACCTGTGCCAAAACACAGAAGAGTAGTGCTATTGAACGCAAGTAGCAGTTGGCGAGTAGGGTTGCAAAGCCATTTCCCAATGCCAAAAACCTTTGTTTGCACACAGCACATGGCGATCACATCCTCTGAATTTCACCGCCAAGTAGGAAGGCAGGTGAAGGGGTAATTTGTGGCATTGTCCAAAATATAAACACTAGTAGGCATAAGGCAAAGGTTGACCCCAGCGTACAGGCTTGAAATCTTGTGATAGGTGCTACCTATGTACCTTCACCCGCATGTCTAATACAGTGAGCTTTGTTCATGTATCATGATGGCTATCGCTCCTGCCAGGTAGAATGATACCTGTCACTGGCAGATTTCATTAGCCGTGGCAATTAGCATGCGTGGCTAATTAGGTCTTTGTTAGTTCTGTGAGATTGTTGACATTTTAAACGTTTCCAGCTGGCTCCTTTTGTAAAAGGAGTCTCAGTACTTGATGGTTGCATGCATGACAGTGTGCTGAAAGGCTGAGGCTAAAGCTACATGTCCTAAAAGTCAGCAGCCTCACCAGTTGAACCAAATAGAACACATTGAAATTAAGGAGCAAAATAGTCTTAAAAGTTTAATTAGTCCTAACGGTATGACAGGGAAAAATATACGATATATTCTCGTATAATAACCCTCTTTGACTTATTTACCCAAGTGTCTAAGCTAAGCAGCCAGAGGTTGAATTTGTGTTTCACTGTTCATTTGTTTTACTTTTAATATTACAAATAAAATGGACTCAATAAAGAGCAGGACAGAGCTGCTAATGTTAGCCTAAACTCTGATTTAGTAGCATCCAGAAGAAGCTCCCACACTGTGGAAAAATAAAAAGTAGATGTGCTATGGCGAAAGACGCTTTTTGAACATAACCTGTGACTCCACAAAATGTAGTTAGCTAATGAAATGCTCTCTGGCCTTGGGAGTCAAGCTGTACCACTGTAGCTGGGCATGCTAACATTTGTAGCTCATGTAAGAGCAGGTAAACACACTCTTTAATCAATTTCTTGCACATTTACTCTTGTGGTTTTGGTTATTGTGAGGCCAAAGGCCAGTGAAAACCACCCTCCAGCTCTTTGTATACTTAATATCATTCTTACGGCAAGTCAAGGAAGTCCCGCCACCTGCAATTTGTTTGTGTCACCGCACTGAACTAACATGTTATGCAGTGAAAAATGGTTCAGCACTGAATATTGAGAAGCTGGTGACATCAGTTCGGGCTCGTTGTACTGTTTCCTCTGGCAACAAGGTATGAGAAAAAGGAGTTGGAAAGTCCAATGCCAGACGTTCCATGTCAGCTACAGGTGATGCAACATGAGGTTGACAAGGACACTGCGGTGCGGCTGCTGAATGCCTCAGCGCTAACCGAGGGATAAGCACTGACAAATCAGTCAGTATTGAACTAACTGCAAAAGTTCAACTTACTCTATTTTTACTTCTTTTATCCCATAATGTGTTACAGTGATTGCATTTTCACATGGACAGCTTATGCGCTTGTATAAGACTCATTCAAAGCAGCGTTACATTCAATCAGACACCCATTCTTGATATGCTTCAGTTCGTCTTTTTTTACTTCACTTGCTGGTGTATTTATATGTGTGTGAATTCAATTTGCAGACAGGCAGGCAGGCATCCCAATGGGGGGGTGAAGGAGGTTGGGAAAGGGGGCTCGGGTGGATGTGGACAAGGGTTGTAGTGCAGAACTACAGAGGAGAATTATTGTTGGCTCTCGCCGTGTCAGCTGTGACAGTGGAGAGGCCAAAACAGCTGCGATCTACCCACCCTCGCCACCCTCTCCCTCCTCATCCCCCCTCCCTTCCCCCCGCGCTCCCCCTAAACATCAAAGGGAGTCTGTGGCACGGCCTCGGCTGAGCTGGCCGGTTGGCTGGAGCTGCTGCACTTAGGGCCATCTATGGTTTAATACTGTATGAAAATCCCACAGTGAAGCTGGAAAGCCACCAACTTTGTTCTTTCAGTTCAGTCGCGTCATCTACCATCCGGCTCCCTCGCTCACTGAAACACACCAGCATGCCCCCGGTCCCTTTGCCTCTGTCTCCGTTTCTCGGAGATGATGGTGCTGCAGATTGTGTAATAGCCACTTGCTGGCATTGCTGGACATGCACACTGAGGGACAGAGATGCATGCGGAACCTGCTGTGGCAAATGTTGCCCTGAGGCTTTCTCTGATCTGCACTAAAGAGGGCTTGTGAATGAATGATTCCCTGACTCAACATGCCCATTGAGTCCGCTATGCACCATCTTTCAGAGGAATTACTCACCTGTATAATCCTATACCTGGGTACAGGGGTATATGTTTGCCGCAGCAGCCACCCGGCAAAATGATTTAAGGCCAACTTTTAAGAAGTTGTACTTTCTGTGCTAAAGATGTCAAAGTTCTGTCGCTATGTGGTTCACATTGTTCTAGGTTTCCAGTTTAGGGGAAGGGAGGTCACTTCAGTACACTGCGAGAGACACAGTGTTTCTCTGAGGGAGGCGCCAGGGCACTCGGCCAGTCAGACACCTGCTGGGAAGATGAGAACGCACCTGGGGTTGGTGGCTGGTGTGTGTGTTTGTATTTATGTGTGTTACTGTGCAAGGCTGTGTGCACATGAGACACGGGTTAGAGGAGCCCGGTGAAATAAATGCCTATTTTATTTGATTTTCTCAACAGAGAAAAGTATCTCTATAACTTTGTACTTCTTGATTTCCTGATTCGGGATCCTTTATTTCCTCAATCAGGTCTGCACAACATATGGTGTATGTACAGGATGAGGCGTAACTAGTAGTAAACAAGTGCCTCAGATTCACTCCTTGTGCTGAAAGTTGACCTAAAACTAAAAATACTCCTTTTGCTGTTGTACAGCACTCCCAGCAACAAAGTAGAAATGATAATGTATTGTGGCTTTTCTGACAGCTGCAGTTAATTTAAGACAGGGGTAAAATTCAAATTGCCTTAATGTTTATAGGATAGGTAACTATCTCCACTGTCTAGCATATAAATGCAAGAATACGATGCTAAAATTTAACATAGTTTAAATGTCCGATGTCTAAGATTTAGCAGGAAGGATTGCAGATTGCAACCAGCTGAAACTTCTCCCGGTTAGAATTCTTCCAGAGTTCATTGTTCAGGAGGTTTTTACTGGGAGCTGAATTGTAAGCAGAGGTCTGTTCCACTCCAAAACAAAAGACCCATTAATTCAAACTGGTAAAAATGCTGAATAAAGCAGTTTCAGGTTGCAAATCAGTGTTTTTCTGATGCTGTTTGGCTCATCACAGTGCTAATGTGCGCTAACCATTTTCCTCTGGTAAGAGATCCAGATGTTTAGGAGGTTTTTACCAGAAGCTGTTGTTTGTAGAGGCCTCTTCCTCTCCAAAACAAACAGACCCAGTGATGTAAACCAGTTAAATTCCTAAATGAAGCAATTCACATTACAAAATCCAACACTCTTGTTGTAGAGAGGCTGCTAACTATGGTGGCCAATGCAAAAATGCAAAATTTTAAACACAGAGGTAACACTATCTAGAGCCAGTGTTTGGTTTGTCCATTCTGGGCTACTGTAGAAACATACCGAACTGCGTAGACAAAGACTTGCTCCCTATGTAGATATACATGACTCATTCAAAGGTAACTAAAACACAAATATTCTTATTTTCATGTAATTATACACCAAAGAAAACATACTTGTAATCTTAGTGCACAACGCGATTTTGCCAAGTTGTAAATGCTCCGGGATCAATACACAGAAACATCCCATTTCTGGACCAACATTGCACTCAGCCAATCACAACCCTTTGACATCATCAGTGTGCTGCTCCTGTGCTTCTTTAAAAATTCTCTTCGGAGCTAAGCTAGTTTTTCAAACTGAAGTTAATACAATTAAACAAAATCCTCAGTAACCCTAACCCTAATCCATTGTACAAAAATCTTGCAAGCTATTGCAGGGTTAGCAAGTTAGCATGCTAACTAGGTTGGCTATGCTAATGAGTAAACTTGCCAATTGATGAGAGTATTAGCAAGATAGCTTGCTATTGTTCAGTGACAAAAAGTAAGGATAATAGCATTTTTTCAGTTGCAAAGCCCTACTGTTTATGCATTTCTCTCCTTTTTCCATGTTGATCCTGGAGCAGTTTTGTTAGGTTTATGTAGGACCATCATCATGCTGATTCTGGATTATCTACGATCAGCACGATGATGATGTCCCTGTCCCAGTGATGGTCCTGGATCAACACAAGCAATCTTAAAAAAAAAGAAGAAAGTTTTGAATAGGCTGTTAAAAAAGAGAAAAGTGTCCTTTGCAGGTTTTTGCAGATACAAATGACATTATCCTTACTCTTAATGTTAAAGAACAATATTTTAGTCTATTGGCAAGCATACTTGTTAGCATATCCTACTTAACTAGCATGCTAACTTGCTAACTCTGCAGTAGTTTATAAGGTTTTTGTTCAATGTTACTGAGGATTTTAATTGTATTAACTTTAATTTTGAAAACTAGCTTAGCTCAGAAGCAACTGATTATGTCAGGGGGTTGTGATTGGTTGGAGCATGTCCTACTTGGCAAAATCACATGCTTATATCATATTCCATTTGCTTATATCATATTCCATTTCTGCCAATATACCCCCATCAATCCCACACACTGAACCTTTAAACTTCACAATGACATTTACTAATTAACCATGTGCATAGTAGATGGAAGGTTAACACAGACATTAGGTAGAAATTTATTTCTGTCAAGGGAAAATATAATGACAGTATAAACATATCTTATATCTATTATCGTCCCACCATGTATATTTAAAATAGATAAATAATCAACCCACTATTTGCACAAAGCAGCTTGTGAATATGAATGAATTCGCACATTATCTGAGGCATTATTAAGAACCATCAAAGTTTAATTTGTCTCTACTGAAATTATTGGTTGTCATTCCCACACAGAGTCAGTCACCAGAATGACAAAACTGTATCTTTTATTACCTAATTGTCACCAATAAACATTTCTTCTCCCACAAAATTTGTGTGCAAGTCTCTGCCTCAGTTGTAACAGGGCTGGACTGCCATGAGTTTTTCCTGGGTTAAGAAGGCTGATAAGATACTTTTAGTCCTATGCCTAAAAGTTTGAGCAAAAGGCACTTTGAGAATTTCTGACCAATTAGGACGGGCCCAAAGTAGAGACATAATTCTCGCCCTTGAGGCTGAGAAGTTATCATCTATGGTGCTTGTTTATCTCATGTGATGAAGACAGTGTGTGTACAGAGAGCATTAGGAAAGCAGGGACAGTGTGTCAATTTCATATTCAATGCAGACTCCATGGAAAAAAATGTTCAAATGCGTACATCAGCAAAAAAAGGAGGGCTTTTACTCTCTGTCACTGCTCCTTTTTTTCCAATGAGGGGGACTGTGAGTCTTGGGGATAGGAGAATCTTGCTGTCAACTCTTCTGACACTGCCAGGGATGATCGATGGCGAGGTGTAAGCTTAGCAACCGAAAAGACAGGTACTATAGGCTAGACACGGGCTGCTGAAAGAAAGACACGTTCAAGGGACATTGCTCTGCTAAAACGAGATCTCGCTCTCTTTTTTTTTTTTCCTCCGCGAGCGTCAAAAATGTGTCAGAGTAATGGAGTTGCTCTCCCCTTTCATTAATTAAATTTCAACACCTACATAATTAAGCAGCTCCCGTAATGAAATCTCTCACGCTCGGAGCTGTGAAGAGAGACAGCATCTATGCAGTGATAATGAGGGAGAAAATGTCAATCTATAGGCAAAATCTTAACAAGGCGTTAAAATACGAGATCTTCATTTTCACTTGGAGAGAACATGAAAGGTTCCCACAGTTTTTGCAAAGTAAATCCATTACGGGAGACGTGTCGGCTGTACCTCGGTCTGACTGATCTAACTAGTGTCAAAAAAATGTACTTTTCAGAGAAAATAAGTCAAAATCACGTGAGCCAAATTCATTTTAGCAGGAGGAATTATGCTTCTTTAGATGTGGCTTGTACCGACGCTCTCATATAAAATGAAACTAGAGTGGGAAAAAGTGTCTGCATCAGCATAATGATACTTCAAAACACTTTACAACATACTCAGGTCTATGCATTAGTATATATATCTGAGCTAGGTGCACAGGTTTTACTGATTTAATTATTTTCGCCGGGAATATCAGCTTTTCCCCTCAGCCATCAGCATTGACGTCCCACAGTTGCATGTTATTGCATGGCAAAAAAAACTGATTTTCAGTTATGAAAGTGTTCTTTACCGTCCTGTTCCACCTTGGTGACTGCTCAACAGCAACCAAGAATAAAAAATAAAAAAAGCAAGAAAAAGATGAGATGCATTGTGGGCTGTCTATACATTTTCCTTCGCCTGTGCATGCAGATGTTCCGAAAAATCCCCGAGGCTCTCTTATTATCGCTGACTGGAATATACTTGAGCTCTGTCATTACTTACAGTTTAATGTATAATACACTAGATGGGGGTGCATGAGATGGTAAGCATGAAGACAGAGCAGAGGGGGGAAAAATGTATAACCTTGCATATTTTCCTCCTCTCCCCATTTTCAGCTGAGCCCTGCCTGCCTGCCTGCTTGCGCCCTCACTGTCACACACGTACCTAATCCTAGGAGGGGATTGTCAAGAGTCCTATGCATAATGAAGGTGGATATTTCTCCTCACATAAGTAGGCCGGGTGATGTGAATTGTAGCAGTGTGTTGCAGTTAGTGCACCTTTCCGCGGCAACACAAATAAAGCATTGTTTGATATTAAACATGAGCAGGGCTGGAGGATTGTAGGAAGTAGTACACGCTGCAGTGTGAGAGGATTATAGGGTTAGGCTGAGTGCCCATTCAGCACATTGCTGTGAGTTAAACACAGGAGAACTACGGTGCACGATTGATGATGTCTTTGAACAATGGGGTCCGGGCAATTATGTGAAATAGAGTATGGTGAGTCCGCTGCATTATGGCACTGATAGCAGTCTTCCCATGTATATCTTCACCCCTAATTAAGAGGGAATGATAGGGTGAAGAGGTCGCGTGGCAAGGGTGTGGATCTCCAGCCCTGAAGCCTGCACTCTTAACAGAGAGACATTTGGGAGTCAGGGCGTAATGAAAGGGAGGTCAAACGGTGGAGACAGGGTTCCTCGGAGAAAGGCTCCACACGGCAGAGTGGGCAGGAGAAATCTCAGGAGGGGTAACGCTGAGATATGAATCTGCTCAGAAAATGAGAGGCAACCTTTGACCCCGAGCCGCGTGCGAGCTGCACGCTAGGTTTCCATTTCAGCAGCTGATCTGAAGCAGATCAGAGGACTCTGGGAACAATTTAGAAAAAGCTCAGTTTGTCCACAATGTATGGGGCCAACCGCTGACAGCATTATATTTAGGCCCGCGAGAAGACCCCAAATATTACTGCGAGCACTTTGAAACTTACTCGGAATGACTTTCGAGTGGTAATATGACATTTGCACGGGGACTTTCAGTGAGTCAGCTTTGCATGTGTAGCACTTGCTATGTAAAAATATCCAAGAGGGGGAACCGTTTCCTTGGAAAAAATCCTTCAATCTCATGTTCGAGATCATTTTCCTAGCACATTGTTACTCTATACATATTGTAGCTTTAAGTTAATTAAGTCCTGGAATTATGCTTTATTCAATTACCAGTGCGTCATGTGGCAGTTCATTGAGTGTACATTACCTCAGCAGGTCTCTGTACTGTAGGTTCAGCACCAAGGACAGAGACTGAGCTGAAAAAAATCCTGCCACAGCAACTCGACACATTTACAGTAATTTCTCGGTTCAGCCTCATTCTCGCGTCACATGTTCCTCTCCTTGAGACACAACAAAGAGATGCAAGGAATAGGAAAAAAAAAAACAGCACAAGAGAAGACAACATGTACTTTGTGAAATGAGATGTCCTTCCCAGTCAGGCATCATCTGAAGCGACGTCAGTTACCGAGGACGGCTGGGATGCATGTCAGCAGGCTTGTAACGGCTCTCTGTGGCGTCACGCTGCCTTGGAGTTTATGTTTGCACACAGATAATGCGATGTAGCTACTGGGGTTGTTTAGGATGTCCTTCCACATAAGATGACAAAAGTGAGTAAATTATTATTACCCTCTGCAGAATGTCCTTTGAAATGAATTGCGGCGAGAAATCTGAGCTTGACAAGCAGCTTTCACTTTGACAGCTTCGACACTTAAACTATGATGTTTATACACTCGGTGCCAGGCGTCCATCAATAACTTTTCCAATGGGCATGTTTTATTGCTCTGCTCATGATGAGTGAAATGATCGGGGGCATGTGGATATTTGCTGAGCTGTGAGAGAAAGCTGAGTGACCAGTGGTGATACTGGAAGCAGAATACAATTAAAATATCTTTTTCCACATTAACATTTATGTAGCTACAGTACAGGCCAAAAGTTTGGACACACCTTCTCATTCAATGCGTTTTCTTTATTTTCATGACTATTTACATTGTAGATTCTCACTGAAGGCATCAAAACTATGAATGAACACATGTGGAGTTATGTACTTAACAAAAAAAGGTGAAATAACTGAAAACATGTTTTATATTCTAGTTTCTTCAAAATAGCCACCCTTTGCTCTGATTACTGCTTTGCACACTCTTGGCATTCTCTCCATGAGCTTCAAGAGGTAGTCACCTGAAATGGTTTTCCAACAGTCTTGAAGGAGTTCCCAGAGGTGTTTAGCACTTGTTGGCCCCTTTGCCTTCACTCTGCGGTCCAGCTCACCCCAAACCATCTGGATTGGGTTCAGGTCCGGTGACTGTGGAGGCCAGGTCATCTGCCGCAGCACTCCATCACTCTCCTTCTTGGTCAAATAGCCCTTACACAGCCTGGAGGTGTGTTTGGGGTCATTGTCCTGTTGAAAAATAAATGATCGTCCAACTAAACGCAAACCGGATGGGATGGCATGTCGCTGCAGGATGCTGTGGTAGCCATGCTGGTTCAGTGTGCCTTCAATTTTGAATAAATCCCCAACAGTGTCACCAGCAAAACACCCCCACACCATCACACCTCCTCCTCCATGCTTCACAGTGGGTCCCAGGCATGTGGAATCCATCCGTTCACCTTTTCTGCGTCTCACAAAGACACGGCGGTTGGAACCAAAGATCTCAAATTTGGACTCATCAGACCAAAGCACAGATTTCCACTGGTCTAATGTCCATTCCTTGTGTTTCTTGGCCCAAACAAACCTCTTCTGCTTGTTGCCTCTCCTTAGCAGTGGTTTCCTAGCAGCTATTTGACCATGAAGGCCTGATTCGCGCAGTCTCCTCTTAACAGTTGTTCTAGAGATGGGTCTGCTGCTAGAACTCTGTGTGGCATTCATCTGGTCTCTGATCTGAGCTGCTGTTAACTTGCCATTTCTGAGGCTGGTGACTCGGATGAACTTATCCTCAGAAGCAGAGGTGACTCTTGGTCTTCCTTTCCTGGGTCGGTCCTCATGTGTGCCAGTTTGGTTGTAGCGCTTGATGGTTTTTGCGACTCCACTTGGGGACACATTTAAAGTTTTTGCAATTTTCCGGACTGACTGACCTTCATTTCTTAAAGTAATGATGGCCACTCGTTTTTCTTTAGTTAGCTGATTGGTTCTTGCCATAATATGAATTTTAACAGTTGTCCAATAGGGCTGTCGGCTGTGTATTAACCTGACTTCTGCACAACACAACTGATGGTCCCAACTCCATTGATAAAGCAAGAAATTCCACTAATTAACCCTGATAAGGCACACCTGTGAAGTGGAAACCATTTCAGGTGACTACCTCTTGAAGCTCATGGAGAGAATGCCAAGAGTGTGCAAAGCAGTAATCAGAGCAAAGGGTGGCTATTTTGAAGAAACTAGAATATAAAACATGTTTTCAGTTATTTCACCTTTTTTTGTTAAGTACATAACTCCACATGTGTTCATTCATAGTTTTGATGCCTTCAGTGAGAATCTACAATGTAAATAGTCATGAAAATAAAGAAAACGCATTGAATGAGAAGGTGTGTCCAAACTTTTGGCCTGTACTGTATGTCAGAATTCCATATTTAAGTCAAGGAGTGTTTTAGGGTGATACTTAAAAAGAGTTAGTGGACAAATGCATTTAGCTTCTGGCAATTTGTAGCAACACCAAAGCTTTTGCTTAGCAGCAATTTGCATATGCATTTATTTATTTATTTATTTCACTTGTATATTAATAATTTAATAATCCAGAGTATAATCTGCGGAAATCATTTAGCAACCGTTTTTTTTTTGGGGGGGGGGGGGGGGGATAAAGAATAGGTTTCGGAAAGCAGCGGGAGTTTAATTGCAGTGTACAGTGATTGATTGCTCGGCTGTTACTGAATATAAACGACACAGATAGGGCAAAATAAAATGATTTCATTGCAGAAAACTGACAAATTTGGCCCTGAGGAAAACTTCCGCTCACTGGCCTCTGCTTTTCTTCCCTGAAAATGAGCCTGCGAGCACGTTAAAAGGAAAAGATCATTAACAGAGGCATCTCTTTCATGAGGAAATGCTTGAGAGAGGTCTGGGTGTTTAGTGTGTCCCTTAGATAATTTAGACCTAGGTTTAGCAAATATTCATTAATTTTCCTTGATGATGAATGCGAGAAAAAAGGTGGTTTGGACATTTGTACTGTCCGACCCAGCAGACTGACACATTTGTAGTGTTGTTGCGATGATTTCAATGCAAGATTATGCTCATTAGATCAGAAAGCCTGGGCTGTGAGCTGGGGGAGCTTCAGGACCTTGGACAGCGAGTATTCTCTTGTGATGCAACAACAGGTCGGCTCAGGGTTACAGCAGGGCTGCATTCAGCCCTGACAACACATAGCAACATGTGTACTTAAACAGAAACAGTGGTGCATTGAACTGCCTTTTAATATGGTGGGGTTTAATTCAGTTCAGTTGATGTTTACACTGCCAAAGCAGGTGCAAAATAAAAACAAAACCTGTATGCAGAGTAAGTAAAGATCTTCTAGACCAGTGGTTCCCAACTGTTCCTGCCTCGGGGTCCAGATTTCTCCTTAGTTATTAGCTCAAAGTCTTTACAGTTTAATATATTCAGCATCATACTTAAGTTTGGCCATGTCTTTGAGCTAGTTGGCTGTCTCTATCAAGTAGCTGTCTGTTACTGTACCTTCACACCAAAAGCAACCAGTCATTCAATTTCAATGAGAGCCCGGCGACTTGGGCGACTTGGGCGACCGGAGGAGAGTTAAAACTCGTTTAACTTTATGGTAATGAGCTCTGATGCGGTATGGCGGCAAGCAATCAGAATGCTGACGTGGTTCGCTGAAGTGGGTCCCAAAGAACAAGCCATGTAACTTCAGTTCCTACAGCACACTTGTTCCGACGATGGATATCGACAAGTTTATTACTTGCGTTCGCGACCACTCAGTCCTTTATAATGTGTCGCTGTTCAGTTACAAAGACCAAAATAAAAAGAATGAGGCTTGGGAGCGCGTCGCAGAGGTAGTTGGTTGGTTGGTGAGTTTTAAAGTGTGTAATGTTAGTATTAGAGGAGAGAATTGCAGGCTAATGTTGCGACGTAGCATGCAAGTCTTCTTTGCTTGGTTTGAATGGGATGACATACGTTTTCTGTTTTCATTGACAAACATAACTTTCTGTAGGCCAGCTATGAGCTTTTTGACTGGACAACAGCAAACAGCAACTACGCTGCTTTCAAGCCAATAGTCCGCTTTACGGCTCCTTTAAATTGACAAGCACAATCGAATGTTCAATGATTCACATGATGAGCGACTAGAGCAACTAAAGCTGCGACTTTGCCTCTTTGGAAGCTTCTAGTTTGAACGTACAGTAAATCATTCACTGTACAGCAGGAAACAGCACTTCAAAATGGAGGCTCTGTGCTGGAAATTTACTGTACTTCAAAATAAAGTGTGTTTTTTACAAACTTGACACGTTTGCGAGTCACTTGAGGTCCATTCAGAATGGGCCCATGACCCACTTGTTGGGAACCATTGTTCCAGAAGTTGGTTTACGTATATACACATCTCAGTTGATTGGGTACACCTCTAACACACCCACCAAATGAGAGGAAACACACTTCAAAGCCTGCTGCACACTGTTTCAAGGAAATATGTTGTTCAACCTGGAAACTGTAGCGACATGGAACGTTCCCTAGGTCTGCTGTTGCAGTCTCGAAGGAAAGCCAGACATAATAATCAACAATCATTTGATTTTTAATTTCCAATTTTAATCAGACGCCTTCTATTCCCAAAGGCTGCTCGGCCCCTTGAAAATTTAGCAGAATTGACAAGCTATATCCAAATTATGCTTATCGCTATATTGACCCAGTTTGCTGTTGAAACTACAATGGGCGCATGCTGTATTGGTGTGCTTTCATCATGCACGCATTCACTGCCAAGGCGCACTATTTGTGAATGAATCACTGCGGCTCATCAGCCATGAATGTAAAAATAGCCAGCCGTATTAACTTCATTGTTACTGCCCTGCGAGGCAGCTTCAAGTTGCTCTGATTGACTCTGATTGCCACGCTAACATGCTCTCCCGACTGGCTTTTGTCAAAAATCTCTTCACAGACCTGAAAGCTAGATTGGTTATTTAAAACATACATCTAAGCCCTGTTGAACAGGGGCAAACAGGGGAGTGAAGCGGGCACCATCACACTGAGAGGCCATGGGAAACAACTGATGAAAAGGAGCCATAAATGTTAAAAGGGAAAATGTGACGGAATCAAGAGGACTAGAGGAGAGAGGGGAAATAAGGAGCGGTGAGAGAGGGACGGAAAATAAGAGAACGTGGCATATGTATGACAAAAACAAGAAGGAAGTGAACACGCAAATGCAAATTAGTATGCAGCAGTTGAAGGGGCCCTTTGAGCCTCTCTCTTGAGGACTTCCTTCCCTCCAGGTGCCCTGTGCCACAACAAGGTAGTGAGCTGGCTATTGTGCCAGAAATGAAGAACCAGGAGTGCTGATGTGCATACATATAGCATGATCCTATGTGCATGGTGTAATCAATATGCATTAGTTTGACTTTTAATAATCCAAAGTGGCACATTGGTCAAACAAGCACCACTGGCCATTAACGGAGATGTTTTGTTATGAGTAATGCTCTTAGTTTAAGGACATTTTCAGAAACAACACTCATACCTGTGCAGTCAATATGAGGCCACAGCTAGCAAGTGGTTAGCTTAGCTGAAAGACTCAAAACAGGAGGAATCAGCAAGCTTATCTTTCACAATGGGTGAAAAAAATCTGCCTACCAGCAGCACCAAAGCTCACTGATTAACATGTTATATCTCACTTGTTTAATCTGCATTGTATGAGGATTTTCTGACCTTCAAGCAGAGCCAGGCTAGCTGTTTCCAGGCTTTGTGCTAAGCTAACCACCTCCTGGCTTTTATTTAATGGGCATCTATGAGCGTGGTATCGATCTTAGATCTGCTTGATACCCCTGATTGCTAACTACACACCCATTCACAAAACAATGATCTATATAAGGACAGCTCCATAAATCTAATTGCTATTGCTGCCACGATCTGCTGCTCTTTCTGCTAACTGCTATTTACGGACCAGTGGCCACAGCTGTGATGCGAGTTTAAAATGCACCAATATGTTATTTGGACGATTAAGTTGTGTTTGGTGTACAAAACCTGTCCCTGCTTAAAATTCTGAATAGATAAGACATGGAGGTAAAAGCCCTGTGCATGAGTACTGGGATGATTCAGACAAGCTGAATTAGGATTCATCAGTGTAATGTCAGATGAATGCATGGGGAAAAAAGTGGCTGTAACCACTGTACTAACTATGCAACGCACTCTGTCAGCTGTCTGTTAGGGTTAATGTTGATCAATGGTTGGAAACAAGTGCAGTTGAGAAGTAAATCTGTTTAGTTTTGGCCTTAATAACAAGCAAACAAATAGCTGTGGGAAATGCCAAAATGGAATAGCTGTCTGATTGAGGCAGGAAAGTTAATTTGAATGGAGCCACTGTGTCAAATTCAGTCTTATCATAAAAGATGTTTTTGCTAACCTTGAGTGTCTAAATCTAAAACTCTTAACCTCAATTGCTTGACATTTGTAAACTGAGGCCCAAAGTGTCACCAAATCTCTTCAAAGGAGACCCGTGGCGTCTGAGCACTCTATGGAAGCCGTGTTCATCCCAAAGCCCCCTGAAGTGGCTGATCTTTTCATGTGATTGTCACCTGTGTTGACGATGTTAAGTGGCTTTGTTTTCAGTCGACTGCGGAGGGAGCGCACTGGGTGCACACCTCCTCCAGACACTTTGTGATCTGCCAAGGTACCATGACAACCCGGGACAGGTCTAGAAGGGCCGTGTTTGTGTATGTGTAAGTGTTTGCGAGAATTTGACTGCGGCACACTGGGAGGTGAGGGGAGGTTATGCTTTTGCTGGATAATTAGCATTTGGGTTTGAGATTTAATTAGGGCCTTGGAAGTGTGAGCTCTTCAGGTGACAGAGCTAACAAAGTTTGCTGATGAGTGAGGATGATTGACAAGTGAAGGAGGAAAGAGGTGGAGACTTCTTTTCCTTAAGTCCTTGTTTCCAGTCTTTTATTAACACACAAATCATGATCCCACTACAAATGTGGTTTTCCTTGTTTTGTGCCAATGTGTCCACTCGCCATGCAACATGGCGGACTCCGCCACTCCTGCCTCTTTGTAGATATGAACGACTCATTCTAAGGTAATGAAAACACTATGATCCTTATTTTCAGGTGATTAAACACTAGGGCTGCCCTCGACTAAGAATTTTCTGAGTCAACCAATACTCGTCATTTAGGGCCATTAGTCAACTAGTCGCCTGCATGTTTACGATATTAAGCTAATTATTCAATTAAATATTTTGGGCGGGGCAACACAATGGTTTGAGTTGAAGGTGTGAGAAAGAATAGTATCAGTAACATTGTTAACACTGTGCTACATTACAGAGAAATACAAAACCGTACTAATGAACCTTCATTAATATAGGCCTATATTATATCTACAAGTGCACGTCACACACTGAGCGAGCCGCCTGTTAATGACTAATGATTGTGCTAAGTGGCTAATGGGCATGTAGCTACTGACATGTTTCAGATGATACGTCATGTTTGTAGTCGACCAATGAAGATGAGTTTACATATCACCTTGGATTCGTCCTTCACCTTCTCAAAATGATCCCGCACTTTGGATTTCCTGCCCGACATGTTATTAACTAGCCTGTGGAATAATCGCAGGCAACAAGCACCGTATAGCCTATTTACCTGAAATCCTGAGTGCAGAGCTGATCTTCTTCCAGGCGCTGTTTTATAAGTGTGTAGGCCTATCGTCCATGGGACAGATATAAAGCTCTGGGTAGCCCTGCACAAACATGATCAACTTTTCCATATTTATCAGACTGAATATTTACGGAAGGGAAAGATATCTGTTGGCTGTGACTGGTTTGTAACGTGACTCCTGTCTGACTGCTGAGCGTGGCCACTTCCTGTGTCCATCCTTTCAAATTAATTTCCCACATGGTCCAGTCATATAGGTTTTGGTTAATTTTGACAAGGCACAGCTCCTGATAGAGTCTTCTTGCCAACTAATGACCTCTCTAGTCAACTAACATTTGGTCGACTGTTAGGGGGCAGCCCAATTATACACTACTTAAAACAGTTATTATATTCCATTTCTGCCAGTATATCCCCCTGAATCCTACACACTGAACCTTTAACTGACCAGTCAGCAACTTTCTACAGAGGGGTAGCATTTTTTATTTATATTTTGAATCATTTATTAGCACTAATTGGTAGATTGGGGGAGCAAATTAAGTCATTTAAGGGTGAAAATTATTAATTCAAGGGTATAAATTACTAATTGATGCACACAAATGATCAAGAAATTGATAAATGCAAAGCATTTAAGCCAACTGCACTAGCTACACCAAATCAAAATCCTTGATTCAAATACTATGACTACAAGAGAAATGGACAATAGAGATACAATAAAAAACCTGATGATATCAATGCTCAGGGCAAAAGAAGCTCATAAAGAGAGCAGTGACTTAAAATGTGGGCCACTGTGTTTTTTTCTGAAGTAACGAGAGCTGTAATATAGCTGATGAAATCGGGACCCTGTGGGCTGGAATTCAGAAAGAGAAGGCATAAAAGCCTTTGATTACAATGCCACTGGCTTTTCCCATAATGCAATAACCTAAAATGCCTCTGAAATCAGGTAGATATTATATATTCACAACGTCATTCCTGCATGAAGGGTCACACACACTGAAACGTCGTATTAGAATGTTGGTCAGAATTAAAAATCACTGTGGGGTTTGTCTTGTTTGTACGCCAAGGCATAGCATCCATCCTATTTTCTCGCCATAAAAAGCTATTGAGGAAAGCCAGTCACAGGCTGTAGTGGTGGGAGAAGGCAGAGAGGATTGTCTTCTATCCCACACACAGCGGCCTAGCCGCTACACTGAATTAGACGTGGAATGAGATGTTTTGTTGGTGTTATTATGCTCACATTACGCGGATTGCTAGATCTTCCCCACTGGGCCCAGTGGGCTTAGAGCCTGAGAGAGGGGTGGAGGGGAGGGAGAAAGAGAGGGAGAGAAAGAGAAGAGAGAGAAAGGAGGAGGAGGAGGCAAGAAAACCTGCCAAAAAACAGCTGCCTGGCAAAATGACAGGATCTTGGGGGTTTATTCAGGGAGGGGAAGATGTGGGATTGAGTATGGAGATGGAAGAAAATTGGAGTAATCAGGTCCTAATGTGCTCGGGCTTGCAAACATCTCTGGCCCTATTACATTCAAGAAAATAATAAAAAAAAATGTCAAGCTTCTCACCACTTCTCCCCAAAACATTAAGATGATTAAGCCTCTTCAGTGGTGGGAAAAAAACAATGGCACTTGAAATAATCGGTGTCAGTTGAGCCATGGTCTCGGAATATTAATTGCAGCTTGAGCAGGCAGGGTTTCAGTTTTGCAGGCACACAGCTGTGAAGCTTTCTGTTATTTTTTTCCCTCATTTCTTTCCCTGGCTGTTTATTGTCTTTGCCTGATTAATTCCAGTCTTCTTACTACTGCATTTCTTTCTTCAAAAAAGAAAAAGCCAATTTAGTTTTAATAGTCATAATATGCATATATGCAGATATTCTCCAGGGAGGATACTGATATGATTTAACTAATTATCCAGTCAAAACTGCTGATTGGCTACCTGACCCAAGGTGGGGTTTAGGGTTAGTTTGCACAAGTGCAACAGTGTGTTCAGAGCATGTTAGAGAGAGACAGAGAACACTGGCTGCCACAGAGGCGCTGTCTAACATAATGAGCTTGATTCAATACAGCATCTCTCATGTCACTCAATATTTAATCAACGCAGACTTCAAATAATGACTTTGTCATGCAGCACAGAAACAGCAACTGGGATTTGTGCTCAGCAGGGACAATCACATTTAGTATTACTCCTTCCACCCAGTGACTTTGCAGGAAATGGTACCCCGTCTAGGTGAGGCTGGTTATGAGTCCGATTACTCCTGAGCAATCCCGTCTGCAGCAATAGGCTGTGCATTTATGATAGGGTGTTCCATAGAAAAAAGCCAGACAATTATTTTTTTTATGATTATACTGTCATGGTGGTTGTGAATGATAATCGCCAGCCAAGGTGAAAGAGGTGGGGGTTTTTTGTTTTGTTTTTGTTTTTTTGTTTGAGAAATGGAAACTAGAGCCTGTCGCTGAAAAGTCACTTCTGACTGAAAACACCTCACTTGTGACACACATACAAAAACCAGCCCTCTCTTCTTTGTTGCTTGACAACACTTATCCGTTGGTGATAGTTATAAAAGGCCTGTGGAAGCTAAGTGTGGCGGTGCGGTTCAATGCTAACAGCTGACAAATACTCGGGAGGGAGGGGAGGCGCTGGATGGCATTGAGTCTGTTAGTTAATTGGAAGCTGTGCAGGCGTGCTCGTAACTTACCTGAGATTCTCATCGACAGAGGGATCCTTCAGCGGGAGGGGCAGGGCAGGCGTCCAGATGCCCCGATCGATGACTGCCATCTTTTACACTGCAGGAGGGCAGGGCCCATAGTGACCAAGACCGTGAGAGCGAAGTTATAGCTATTTGCACGCCAGAGAGCAATGGGAGGAGGGGGGTGGGTTAGCGAGGGTGGGGGGGCTGAGAGACGGAGACTGGGGAGAAAGGCCCCTCCTGGAAAAATCAATGCTAATGACTAGTGAGTGCTGCCACACACACGCTGATACATGCCCGAGTGCACATGCTTATATACACAAATGCAAAGCACACATTATGTAATAAAACACATTTAGGGGCACACACACACCTACCTAGATCAGCCTGTCTTTCTCATACAGGCACAAGCACGTAGAGGCAGTCTGGGAGGGTTATTGCAGCAGCGGTGTAAATGACTGACATCCAATTAAAACACTGTTAAGGAAGCTGTAGTGATTACTGTCTCTGGAGCTCATCGATTGCTGATGGGCGCAGCTGTCTCATTACGCTGCTAACTACCTGGGCCTATTTTTATTTATCTATTTCTTTATTTATCACTCCCTCCCACTCTCGCCATAGCTAATGGTGTGGCATTGACCTTTTTAACAACATCCTCCCCCCCTTGACTTATATCTCTCCGGCTCTGCTCTCACTTCGAGGTGGCAGCAGCGGAGGACGGAGAGCAAAGGAGAGCTTAAGTGGTAGGTGAAAATATGCCCACCTCCTCGGTTGGCAGCGGCATTGACAGATTCAGAGGAGATAGATTAGATAGCTGATGTATGCACGTGCTGCCTTCTCAGCAGACTCTCTCCGAGTGGAGGGAAGCAGAGCGGGCGGTGACGTCAGGAGGAGCGAGAGAGAGACGAGAGGAAAAAGAACTTATTTAGCACTTTATCCCATATGGACAAAATTACAGATGGAGAGAATAGAAAATCCGACTTCCTTCAAGCATTCATAAATTTAATGAGAAGCTCCCGAAAAAATGAACTTGCAGAGAGATTGCCAGCAGGTGGTATACCAAATCTGCAGAGCTACAAAGAAAGTCTTTAATCTTTAGGAGTCTCTAAAACTCTACCATAACATCATCATTAATGTCGAAGTACAGGTACGCGCAGTCCAACTGTAAAATTAACTAGGCTTTGTGTCGCGAATATTAAAATTCTGTTTTGAAGGAGTGCATGCGTGTGTGCGTGTGTGTGTTTCACTCTGTGATCTCTCCCTCCCTCTCTCTCTGTCTGTCCTCTTCCTCCCTGCTTCTCTTTATACAACCACTGGCCCAGTTTCTCTGCTTTGCCAAGTGACTGGGAGGAATCAGCTGCCTCTCGCACTGCTCTTTCTACCTCAGCACCACAAGCTCTCCAGACAGGAGCCCTTTTGCACTGGTAATGAAGTCCATACAGTATTTACACGCTGAACAGCTGCACGCCACCATGTGTATAACAGACAAAAGCCATAAAGATATTTGCAGGGATGGTATGGCTAAGCTGATAGCTGTGCTTGCAATATAGGACTCAATTGGCAATAAAAATTCAGGTGCCATTTTCATTAGGATCAAGCCAAGAGGTAGTAGATCATCATTAAAGTAGGTAAATGCACCCAATTATAACTGAATTAAATATTTTTACCCAATAGTGATGGCCAAGCATCTTATTGTACTATATGTTCCTGTAACGTTTGAGCCTAAATGCACAATTCGTGCTTACTTATAGGGGTGGGAATCACCAGAGGCCCTTAATATACAATGTTATCACAATACTCATGATATTATTGCAGTTTGAAATGTTTTGTGATATGCTGTGTGTTGTGTTAACATATATTGTGACATATTACCTTAATTTTAACTGCATCTATTCTATTTAATAAGATAAAATGTATGTAGTGGACAGAAAAGGCAACTATTTTTTATTCTAGTGGGCTACCAAGAGATAATTTTGTATTCACAATATTAAAAAATATACATATAATGAAAGAAATAAATGTGTATCAACACAATATTGCCACGCAAAAATATCGCACTTCGATGCTGTATCCATTTTCCCCCCATCCCTACTGACATATAGCTCAAAATGACAAATCGCTGGCCCTTGTGGACATATTTCAAATATATAATCATATTTGAGGTGCTGAACTGTTGGGCTGCAACTAACAATCTTTTTCCATTAATCTCCAGATTATATTCTCAATCAATAAATCAGTAGTTTAGCCTTTAAAATGTTAGAAGATACAGAAAAAATGCGCTTTCCTGAAGACCCAGGGGATGTCTTCACAATGGTTGTTTGGTCCGACTGACAAGACTTTGCATTTTCATCAAAATAGCTGCCAATTAATTTTCCGCCGATGCACGAATTGATTAATCTATCACTCAAGCTCTGCTGTACTGTGCATGTGTGAGCCTTGTGACCAGCTTTTATCTCAAGCTGGCCTGGACTCTCCTCCCGGCCCATTAGGAAACTGTCTGCAGCTTTAAAAGGCAATGACAGGAGCTGAAGTGATTGGCCATTATTAAAGCTCGCCTAAACTCCACCTGCTGAGAGTGTATTACTCCTGCTTAGAATATATCCATTAGCTCAAAACATCCAGTGCGTACTCCATTGTTTAGTTTTTATGTGATTATCTTTACATCAAAGCAGAGGGCATTTGCAGGCCTTTAAAGGTGATTAAATGTCTTTATTTCCGCAGCTTTAATTCCAAATAAATTGAATTTCGGCGAGCATGTGCGAGCAAACAAAAAATGCCTCCTCGAACATGCGATGCCTCTCTGCTGTTAAGCAAACACAGGCTCACAGCTGAGGTGGCAAACACAAAGCCTGCTGGATGCAACAGTGGAGGGCTGAAGGCTTTGTGGCAGAGTGATTTTTCTTTACCTTGTTCCCCACTGTTTTTGATATTGAAAATTTATGAACTGTAACACAGAGTTGGGTTTTGAATAATAATATACAAAACACAAAAAAAGAAAAAAGAAAATACTCAATATTTGATTAGTTTGGATCACAAAGAAATTGCTGTCACCGTGGAATGGCAACAAAACAAGTGTGTGCATGCATTTATTGCATGGTTCGGGGTGTGTTGCACCTTGTCAACCTGCCGCTGATCAAAGGGCAGAGTGGAAAGACCTGACTGTCAATCACCGGAATAGACTAACAACATTAAAGGCATTTTTCAAGTGCTAACACAGATCAAACAGCTAAGATTATTACTATTACATTATCACTTCCAAGGGTTTTAAATTATGGCTGCAGATCATGCCGACTCCCATTCTCCAAATTTCAAAGTTCTTATAGTGATGACTTGCCTCTATTCGATTTCTACAGAGACTTTTGCATTCATTTCTTGTTTTGGGGTTATAAAACACAACCAGTTCATGAAAGATTAAGTCATATAGCAATTCAAGTGAAAAATAACATTAAGAAAAAAGTTAAAACTCAAGATACAAGAGCACACCAGCTCCAATGATGTGGTTGCTTCTTGGAGACGTGTGAATAATTCATACCCACAGAAATATATTCCTTCCTCTTTCTTGTCTCTCCTTTGTTTCCTTTTCGTCTCCCCTCATGCTTCCGTCTTTCTTTTGTTCTTAATTTCCCTCCCACCCTCTCTTCGCGTCTCATCTGCGCAAGCCCAGGTACTAGGTGGCTGACATGGACACGACCGCTATTAGTCAGACTGGAGCACATGATTATGATGCAGCAGGAAGCACACAATTACACAACCCTTCATTTCGGCATTAGGACACGTCACACTCCAAAACTGTGATTTGGCATTCTCGGCATAACTGAATGAATATTTCATCAATTCATTGGCAGTGAGTGGGAATGAGGGAATGAAAGCGCTTTAGCCCTTGTCATAAGCTTGTTGCAGAGAATGGACAGAGAGAAAACAAAGAATGCATATGTAATTAGAGGGAGGGATTGCCAAAAAATGGCTTTGTGAGGGAGAATGCAGCGGCGGGCTGAGGCATTAACACAGACATTGTCATTGGCAGGCTCATATCGATCTGTAAGCTGGCACTGTGTAACTGAACCGGCAGTGGAATCTAGTGACATGCTTTTTCTCTGTCGGAAGGTGTGACTATAGACTATTTGTCTTGGTCGGCAAAACACAAAGCTGCAGGGTTACGGGTCTGGGCGGTCACTTGTTCCGTTGGGAAAGTTTCTCAAAGAACTGGTCTGTCCAAGTACAAAGTCAGGCTATGAATACATTCATACAATGTTTGTTACTGTGAACATTCAGTGTGTGTTTGGAGCATAATGATTGTTCCATATGTGCGGTCTGATGCAAAATTATTGATTGATCATTCACACTTTTGGCTAAAACTTTGCCTCCTTATCTCATGTCTAACTATAGGCCTGATTATCTTTCACTGTCTGTTAAATCCATAGATGGTCACACAACTTAAAGCTTGGCAGCTATAAAAGAAGGGAGCTCATTAGAAATTTAGCCAAGAAACCGTACAGTGAATCACATCCTAGCGATGTGCAAAACTGGCCACCGTTCTGACAGTTACTCACTAATGATGCAATCTACTAATCGTTGTATTACAAGTACATATCTCGAAAATGCAGGAAATTGCATTCTCTCATTAGAAGTCAGCTCTGTGTGCCACAAACATTTTTCTTTTTAAATCCCAGCTCCTGGCTTTGTTGGTGCTGTTAGCCAGCAGCAGCTGTGAGAAACTTTCCAGCTTCAGCAGCTTAGCCGTTTCTCCTTCCAGCTGTTTTTTTTCCCTCCCAACACTCCTTCTGGACGGCATCTTGTGTTTTACATGATTGATAGTTTAACAATGAAGAACTGGTTATGTGATCACAGGGTGGAAAAACAGCTTGATGAGAGCATTCTGTGAGTAATCCTGAGCAAACAGCAAATGTGTTGGAAGTAGACATTTGGTGGGCATGGGAATGGTATCAAACACAAGTCGAGCAGTCCTAGTTGATACTAGATGTGAAGAGTATTGAATCAAGATCAATTGTTACTTTTACACGCTAATATTCCATTACTATTCCGAACATGACAGTAATCTGAAGTTGATAGGTCATGTAAACAGCATGTTCCATCTGGATATTCTGAATTGGGCCATTTTTCCGAAAGATGTATTTTCCGGGTTTCGGATAGTAGTACCATTCTTTGGACTGCAAGGGCTAGGCAATAAAATGCTAACAATAATTATTAAGATAAGATGTTTCCTTGATGGTAGTCTTAACAAATGTTCACTAACTCATCCATACAAATAAACCACCCATACCCGTGTATAGGGGGCAGTAATGCACCTTACATGTCATTTGCCAGCTGCCCTTAACCAGAAGAAGAAGAAGAGAAAGAGGTAGTAGTAAAAGAAGCAGAAAAAGAGGATACCAGCCAATAATGTGTGCGGTAACTTTATAGCATTACAACAACATTCAACACACTCATTAAGATGTTATTAGTATGACTGTTTGGATGAGAATATGTATGCAGTGCATACCACATTGATTTAGCCGCATAACGTGAGCTACAGTAGCTGTATAGTCAGTTCATCTAATGCTAATGGTAAGTTAGCAAGCTAATGTCAGTGGCCAACTGGCTATTTAATTAGAATGATATGACATAACAGGACTGAAGGTAATGTAAATAAAACATTTACCATATATTTCCAAATAGTCGCCTGGAGGCAAATAGCCGCTGGGCACCTAATAGCCGCCGGGGTTTGACCCCATTTTGCGTATTAAACGCCGGTCCGATTAAACGCCCGGGCAATTATTTCCTCATTCATTGCCTCATGGCTGTCCCTCCTTGAGGGACTGTTTGCACTTTTACACACAGGTTGGTGGTGAAGTGGTGCACATGACTGGTGCTACGGACGGACGGACGGACGGACGGCCACGTATCTAAAACAGGTAATACATCTGGCTACATCTTTCCCACATCAAATATCCGTGATCACCTACACCCGCATGCGTAAAAGTGCACACAATTCCGTGTCCTCTCACCGCGGATGCTGTGATTTGATGGCCCGGTACTCATTGTAGCCCACTCTTATAAGACCCAATAATAATAATAAGAAGAAGAAGTTACTGTGGACCTATATGCCATGCCTTTTAACAAAATTACCAGAAGAGTTCGCTGAAAAACAGGTAATGTCAGCCTGAATTACTTGCGTGCGTCCCCAGTGAAAATCGCTGACATGCATGGGGAATACAGCTTCTACAGGCTTGCCATAGCTTACTGTTAGGACTCAGGGACCAGAATTTGGGATGGCAGACTGTCGGAATGGCGATATTTCGGTGTGGCAGCCTGTAACTGTGGGTTAAATGGCCCGTTCGGTTAGTATTCGGATAACTGGGGCTTTACTGGTATAATGCAATAGCACCACCCAGCGGTGAAACCCATGTACACGTGTACACTAAATGTTTAGAGATTTTTGTACACGAACTCACCCCTACATTATACAGTATTTTTGCACTAAAAAACATACTGGACAGGAACTGTAACCAAATAACGGCCTGGTGCAGATTGGTGCAAAAAAAAACAAAACAAACAAGCCTTGAGCAAATAGCGGCCTGGTTCTTTTAAACGCCTGGGGTCAAAATTGATTTTGTGAAATAAATGCCTGGGCTACTATTTGTCATTAACACAAAAAGAGGTGCATTTCTTGTTAATGTCAAGTTGTTATGACAAAGACATCTTCTGGTAATGTCACTTTGATTAATGTCAAGTTGTCATAATAAGGACATCCCAAACAAATTTAATGTCAACTTGTCATGAAAAAGACAACTTCTGATAATGTCACTTTGATTAATGTCAAGTTGTCATAATCAAGACAACCCAAACAATGTCAACTTGTCATTACAAAAACTGAATGACACTTAATGACAGCAGTCATAAACGTTTATGATATGTACATAATTGTGTCATACAAATGTCATAGTTATGACAGTGTCATGTCACTCTTATGTAGATACCTTCAAGTGTTACCAAAATTTTTTTAAACCGTCTGCACAAAGAGTTTGACATGCTCCTGACCAGAATTAAGATTTCTTTGTCTTTGTTTCATATTGACATTGTTTTGATTTAATTGTTATTGCATTGTTAACAATATACATTTTCAGCCATATCGGCTAGCCCTGTACAGCACATTCGGAATATGCATATCAACTGGGGTTTTTACCGTCGTTTGCGACACACTGTATGTTGTCCGTTTATGGCCAGCTCTGTGCGTTGTCATGGATGCATTGTACACTAGCCAACAATTTGCAAGGCCATGGGGTAGAGATGCGTGTCCAAAAAGAAGCCCACAATTCTGGTCAAAAGAAGACATACACCTGCTTTTAAACATTATAAAAGACTTGGATATCAGCGGGTTTATTTTGCACATATTGCAGCACAGACCTTTTCAAGAAGGTAGTTGAAGGTCAGGACAAGCCCACACAAACTGTGAAAAAAATATTATTCTGATTCAAAGAAGCAAAAAGGCACATGTGGTTCCAGTCGTTCCACTTTGCCATATTTTGACATGTTAGTGCACCTTAATCAGAGTATGCACTGCTGCATGTTAACGGGAATATTAGTGGCATATTCATTTGCATTAGCCATGTAAAGAGCTTAGTAGGAATTTAGTCTTCTTTGGAATAAGAGCAAAAAACTGCATATTTTCTGCATGTAAACTTAGTCAGTGTTACATACAGTTTACAGCCAACAGCCACTGAGCTCTCCTTATAGGAAAGGTGTTGATAATTGCTAAGGGACATATAGTCCCTGTTGTAGAGGCCCGTTTATTCAGATATAAAACCCATACTTAGCATTTTGTTAAAGAGACGTATTCCTGCATACAAACAACCCAAAGGTATATGTCCATTACTGGAAACGGTTCAGTAAGAAAGAAACATATAATTAATCTTCAGTTTTAATGATGAACTAAACCTTTATTTACACATGTATGGTGAAGGTAAAGTAGTGAAAGCACACCAGGTGAGATTCCCTACACACTACCATCCGCCTACAGTAATTCAAAGTGAGGACACAGCAGCGCAAAACAAAGGTATTTTTAAGGTGTACAATATAGCACAATTCCCTCTACAATTTTCACAATAGCCATCCAATTTCACCCCGCTGTTAGCCACTGATGCCCAAGGAGACATGACAGATTCAGCTCATAGAATAGCACTCTATACCCAATATAGACAGTAGCAGGACTATTAAAAATAAAGCCCGTTCAATTTATATCACGGTGGCATTAACGCTAATGAGTATATTAGTTTCAGACTGTCACTGGGAATAAGAGGCAACATTGATCTCTTGTCATCATGCTCATAATAGATTTTTTTCTCCCTCCCCCCTTGCATATATTATTGTGCTACTTCCCCCTCAGTTCCTATGGGAGTTGCTTTCACATTTTAATCTCTCCACTTTAAGAAAAGGCAAATGCGCTTTTCTGCACAGTCAATGCTAATCACAATGCTTGCTACGCTGGTTGTTTGAATGTATTTTTAGTCGGTTGCAAATTTGTATGCAGTGCAACCTTTTGAATTATTGTTTGGATTTCCATACATTCCTTCCTCGCTGAGATTTATCTCCAGCAAAATAAAAAGTTGCTTGCTCTAAACAAACAGGATGAGATCAAATTGAAACTCAAATCCCTGAATAAGACAAGGCAATTTCATTCCATGTACTGTCTCAGCAAGACCTTACAACCCGATGCACCGCCTGGACATTCCTGCACAATTGCTGATATTAAAACTGGATTGGACTCCTACTCCCAAATGATTAAATGACCTGAAAAATCAATGAGGCATGGATTACAATGGAGTATGTGCCTATAGCTGACAGCTTTCTGCATTCATGTTATTAGCGTCATTAGTTTACATTATTTAAGAAAAACATTAAAGGGACGGTTTGAATTTTTGGAAGTGGGCTTGTATGGGGTACTTATCTATAGTCAGTGTATTACATACACTATATGTCAGTAGCGATGCCCCCATTTTGGAGAAGCAGGCTGGAGTCTGGCACAGAAGCTAAGTAATGTAATGCTGTGGATGGGGGTCAGCAACAGCACATATTTTAGCCACCTAAAAAAGTCCCACAACTCGTTCTGACAGGCAGGCCATTAACTGCGTCAGTTTACCATCAACGGTAAATCTTCAATTAATAGCCCGGACTATTATTTGCTTAAATCACTGAACTCAACAGGCCTATATTTGGGACAGGCGTCAATATGGGACAGGAATTTAATTCCTTTCACATAAAACTATTGCTCAGCAAAGATCATCGAATACACTCAAACTGTTTATTTAAACCAGTCTGAATATTACTTACCAACACAATATCACCTTATCCTGTTAAAACAATACTCACAACTTGGATTTACTTTTATGAAAAACATTTTTAAATCTTTTGATCCGGGGACCGTTACGGACTAAAGGAATATGAATGATTTACAGGGTAACTGAGGAATGATGACATAATTTGAGGTAGCCAACAACTAGGTTTTACACATCTGGAGAGATGTGTCAAACCAAATGTCTAATTGAGACAGCTGTTAATTCATCAAATGTGCAGCCACACCGGGCGTTTAATTGGGGACTAGGCTTTTAATTGATGTTTTACAGTATGCTCTCATCAACGCCACCAGACTCCATCAAGAAAAAGAGTCATTTTAGGTTGCTGAACATGGGAGCTGCTGGTCTACCACTGCCTCAGTAAGTTGGTAGTTTATGCTATTGTGAAACTTTGGTGAATCCGAACTAACCATTTTAAATCCCAAAGTCTCACAATAACACAAAACAAAATATCTGTTTGAGGCAGTGGTAGACCAGCAGCTCCTGTGTTCAACTATGCTAAATCACTGTTTTTTTCAATGGAGTCTGGCTCTAGAGAAAATATAAAAGCTGAATTTTCCTGTAGGAAATCACTGTCTGATATTAAGGGAAAGCAGTGAAAATATTCCTCATATAGTGTACTCTTAAACTGATGTAAATTTTCCAAGGTGGAACTTGTTGTCTATTGTATGTAATACACTGATTATGGATAAATACCCCATACAACCCCACTTCAAAAAAACAGAACTTTCCCTTTAATGTTTTAATACAATTTTTGTATATTTTTTTTGACTGCTTTTGTCTTAAATGTTTCAACATAGTGGACAGTTAAATATGATGAGTGACATCCAGGCAGTTTATTGCCTTTGTGTCCAAAGGCAATCAATTAAAGCACCATTAATCTCCAGATATCAATTTAATTACAGCATTCTGCAGCTTAAAATCCTTTTGGGCCGAAGGATATTAAAGAAGTTAGCTAAACGCAAATGGTTTGCACTGATTAAGCTTTTATTTTCAAGGATGATCTCTTTGTGCGGAAACATTGCTGCCCCCTATTAGTGTGTATTCTCTATGAATAATCATTTTATGAACATCACCATCAGTGCAGCCATCCACTCAGCCTGGTCCTTGATTACAGAGCCTATTTGACAGACTGTAGAGGACAGTGAGAGTTTTGGCCTTACCCAGGGGACACACTTGGCCCTTCCTGTAAAAAGAGGCCACTAATGGAAGCGGAGGCCCTCGTCTCCACTCCACATTTTTATGTAGGCAATCCAGGCATTTATGGTAATCATAAAGTAGGGCCAAATGGATGGTGATGGTGGGGTCAGCTCTAAGCGCTGAAAAACAGACTGACGCAGTCTTGTTTACAGCTGCTGCGGAGCAAGTGCTGCCACCTCCCTGTAAGTTCAGCCACAACAGGTGTCTAGGCATGCTTGATGCAAATTAACATCTTGTGAGGACCCCAAAATGGGACCCCCCCCTCTTCCCCGCATGCCTGTCTCTGTCGCTCACTCAGTCTCTCAGAGGTTCATAAACTCGCAATGTTTATGAACCTCTGGGGACAGTTTATAAAAAATTCATTGGCTCAGTGGAGCGAGTAGCAAGCTTAATGTTGAATGTTGGATCTCCCCCCCTCTTATGCCATTACACCACCCGCTTCTCATGTGTTTGAGCAAACGGGTTGCGTCTGAGGGAGCAGAGGTGGCACGATAGGGAAGGGAAAGAGTTGCTGGTGATTCATTACTACACTTTATTAATATGCGAGTTTAAGTGTGAATGCTTGTGTTTCTCTGTGGAGATGCTCCGCCATGATTGTGGCGCAGCCTGGAGCCGAATGCTAATTCATTTTCTCATCTTCCTTGGCCTGAAAATCATCATAGCTGGTAGCACACGCCGGCCTGCCAGAAAACCACGAGAAGCTACAAGCATTTGTCCTCGCTGTGCCATCGTGGTTGGAAGAGGTAAACAGGCATAATCCAAAAACCAAATGATTGCCGAGGTGTGAGTGTTGGTTGCCAGGCGCAGCCAGAGGTGCAGATTTTCCAGCATGTGGCTGTTTTAAAATTGCATCCACTGGGCGCAGATGCTTGGGATGCACACGACACATTAACTTCCCTTAATGTGACTGTCACACAAAAAAAAAAAAAGAAACAAGAGGAAATGCTTTCAGTGTGTGGGAGAAAATGTGCAACACTTAACGAGTCATTTAAGAACATAATTTTCAATTACGAGCAGGAAAAAATCACTTTGGGTTGAGATTAGATAAAAGACTGTCGTGATGGTTTTACAGTGCGGGGATCATTAAGAGAAATTGTGCTATGACACGGTAATCTGATGTAATGCAGTAGAAAACTGAGAGGGAGGACAAAGAGCAGCCAGTCTAGACATTCCTGTGGGTGGTCTGTTTGATTGGTGGAGGGAGAAGTTCCTCTGGATGTTACATCTTTCAAGGCCTCCCATCCTTTAAGCGTGGACAGCTTGTGGTCAAAGAGTTGTGAATAGTTCATAAATTTGTGACATTTACAAGGAGGTAGTACTAGTAGAGAGAGAAAAGGAGCTCAAAGGTGTCTGCAGAGGACATATTAAGCAAAATGGCAATCACTTCCCAGCTGATCCCCACTGTATGTATGAAATTCAATCACAGATGTAGACCTCTTGTAGATGAACAGGATTATGGGAGCGCTGCTTCATTTTGCCATGCACAACAGACTGACAAGGGCAATAATAATGTGGTTTGTTACAGCCGACTCTTATCAGCTGAATTTAATCTCAGTCCACAGGAATTACATTCAGAGACCAATTCAAATATACCGTTAGACAATGTAATCCATATCCATAGCCTTACAAATCCCCTAGCGCATTAATTCATCCCATACAGTCCACAAGATTAATAGTAGGCCCGGGCGAGATGTGATAAAGCCGGCAGAATACATTGTCCCACTGGCCACCAGCACAGAGGCTAATTTGTATGGCACTCAATGGGAGCGCACAATGGTCATTGTTAAGACTGATCAAATTTCATAGACGCTAGTGCTATGATTAGCTTGAGGAGTAAAGTGCATTCTCTGATATAAAACCCAGTAAGAGCATTAAGTCCTGTAGGCACTTGAGGAGGAGAGACTGTGGGACTGTTTCAGTGCCGAGGGCAGCAGAGGCAGATCTCTGTGAGGCGCAGGGTGGAAGATTATAACTTACCCAATAGCTATCAATTACAGGATAAGTCAGGTGAAGTCTTAACCTGGATTTATTCAGTTGCATCTTTGCAAGGCATTATTACAGCATGAAGAAGTGCCACCTCGTTGTACGTAGGGTAGCCACATTTTTTTTTATCCAGAATTGAAGCCAGACAAATATACAGTTTCGTAGAAGTGCTCCTGTTGCCCAAATTATGCTATTGGGATCTTTGTTAACTCAAAATGGAGTAAACTAGCAACCTGTGTTGAAGTGATGTGGGGAAAATTTCGGATTCAACACATAGATGGATAAATGGCCATACAGCACCACAGTGACATCAAATCCGAAGTCCGCTGTTAGCTTGTAATTCAACTAAACCCGTTGACACACCACGGATTAATGCAACAATATCAATTCTAGCACATTCTCGGAACCCATCAGCCATTGCGCTAACAACCAGGGTCCCAAATTAACTTTATGATATATCTGCCAATGACTGACAAACTGAAAATAATATACCAGCCCAAATATTTTTCAACCAGCAATAACCGTGCAGGCAGCACGGTGGCGCAGTGGTTAGCATTGTCTCCCTGTGTCAGCATGGGTTTTCTCTGGGTACTCCGGCTTCCTCCCACAGTCCAAAGACATGCAGGTTAATTGGTGACTCTAAATTTCCCGTAGGTGTGAATGTGAGTGTGAATGGTTGTCTGTCTCTATGTGTCAGCCCTGTGATAGTCTAGCGACCTGTCCAGGGTGTACCCCGCCTCTTGCCCAATTACAGCAGGGATTGGCTCCAGCAGTCCCTCCGCGACCCCCAACAGGATACTATTTGTTGAGTATCTGTAGAGCTCCACTTCTCTTTAACTTTTATTTCAACGACGTTTCCACTCCGTTTTAGGTTGATCTGCTCCGGCAATGTGCCACCACATATTTGCAGACTCTCTTTACGGAATTTCTCCTTTGTGTTACCCAACTCGATATAGTCAGTGTAACTGTAGCAACGGTGGACAGCAGGGGTCAATCAAATAATTGGGATACAATTTTTAACAGTCACTCGTTGCATGCTGCCACCAGTGTGCAGTCAATGCAAAACCAAACAAGATCAATTAACTTGTGTTGTAGTGATGATAGTTTGTGGTGAAGTAGGACTATTTCAGCAACCAGCCAATAGCGACTGGCCTCATTCATTTTATTCAGCAACGTAGACTTTTACTCACTTTAGCAAGTTGTAGGTGCTAATTTTGGAACCTGTTGATGATGAAAAGCCCCTGGGTTAACAGCTAATATTTCAGGAAATCCGGTGGAGCAAGGGGGCCAAGACATCCTCTTCCATGCACCAGTCATTTTGGTAGTTTTATCTGCATATGAATTCAGATTTTTTCGTTCCACCTATCCGCACGGACTGTTTACCTGCCATTCAAACAAGACTAATCAATACCACTCAGGCAACAAACAGACACCACAAAGCTGCCAATACCAAAATCTTGTCCCATCGCCTACAGATTCTGCATACATATACATATATCTGTTTATGGAAATAAATTCTAGCATCAGTTCAGCAGTTTAGAACAAGGCTATGTACTTGCATTTGTATAAATTTGCATGATTTATGTGTTAGTTCTGACTTGTTGAAACTTTTTGTATGTGTGTATAAGCCCTAATGGATACATACACTCAATGTGTAGGACCATGTGCACACAGTACAGTAGGTACAGTAAGTACTGTATGGTGTCATCAATTGTGACTACTTGAACTTTGCTTTAGGTGAGATGAAACATGTTTGTAGGTTAATTGGGTTCTTTACAGATTTTCATCAAAGGAAATTAGAGGCAAAAGCTTAAAAAAAAATTAGTGGACTCCATCTCCATTGACTTGTACATGCCTGCCCATTTCCAACAACTGCATGTCGACGACTTAGTGTATCGAGCGACTTCACACCTTTGTCACAAGTCTCCAGTAGCTTCATGCAGGCGTACATGTCTCACTGTAACTGCCTGGGCTTGTGCAAGGGGTTATTTCCAACAGTGCAGTACCAGATGTAATACACCCCCGCATCACACTGACTGGAAACAGTGCGCCCCAACATGTCTCACCAAGAGTGTACATCACGGAACTAGGAAGTAGTAGGAAGTAGGAATGCAGTGTGATTCAAAGTTTACAACAAGGGCTACTTTTTTTTTTTACTGTGCAGTGACGTGTCTTCAAAAGTAAGCGTTAAGAAGTGTGTGTGTGTGTGTGTGTGTGTGTGTGTGTGTGTGTGTGCGCGTGTATGTGTGTGTGTGTTTGAACATATGTTCTTCTGGGTCATGCCGCAGTTCTTGAGTGTTTAACCCCTTGCCCTTTCCCTACTTAATGGACTCCCTCCAGACATAACCTCACTTTCTCTGACTCTGCCTGCTCACACACACACACTCACACACACACTCCCACACCTTGCCATGTCTAATGATCTTGTGCAGAGATGGAGCTGGGATTGGAGGACATTCCTGAAGCACTGTTCTTAAATCATTTTTATCAATGAGGTTTATGGCACATGCTTTATAGTGTATAAAGGTATGACGGGGGTGTTGGTGAACCATGCCGCACATGCCCAGCCATGTAAATGACATGGCTGCAGTGATATGTTATACTGACAAGGCAGCGAAAGATAAGACATTCTTATTAAACATGGTGTGAATGATTGAACCCACAGAATATAGAGGTATGGAGGAAAAACTACTGTAAGTGTCTGTATGTATCATTTTATTAGGCCCTCTGAGGTTCACTACCAAGAGTATGTTTTGAAATGCTATGATGCACGATGCAAACGGAGGGCGAGCTCTAGCATTTCAGCCATACAAAACCAGCCAAAGTAAGTCTGAAATATGGTTTTACAAAGCATGGAAATTTATACGTATACATGCTTTCTCAGTCAGCCACTCCACACTGAGATAAACAGAAAATGTCCCCTTAAGGAGAAGTAACAGATGAACTGTTTGTGAGGTAGTTCAAAGGCAAAAACAATCCCACATTCCGACCACGCTATATAGTAGAGGGGGGGAAAAATGCATTCAAGTTGGAGGAGAAAAGAAAGAAAAAAGATCTGCTGTAAAGCCATAAAATACAATTCATCTTGTCGCGGTCCCTGCGAGGAGCGTGTAATCGCAATGACACACTGGTGTAATCCATTTAAAACACTTTGGCTCGGGCCTAGGCTGCTTTGACTTCCTCTGCAGGCTTGTGCCATCATCTTCATTTCAGATACGTTTCACTGACTGCCTGCAATTAGCGAAAATGTGTAAGCTGCCTTGTCGTCCACCTGCTCGGGCTGCCAGGCGAGCATCTTGTCCTGGATGCATTACATGACTGGCAACAGCGTGACAATGAAAGAAAAAAAAAGGCACCAAAAGATAATAACCCGCTTGTCTCAGGCAGAGGTGAAGTGCAAGCCTATTCGCTTGTCCACAGACATGTAATCTGTCTCGAGAGGTGCTCTCTCTTCTGGCGCCTCTGCGTTTCGACTTTCTGAGGCACAGTAGACCCACCCAACCTGACTAGGCAATGAGCTTAGAGTAATGGTGTCACCGGAGCGCTGAATCTCATTGAGAGTTGCTTGAGCAAACATTATCTCACACTGAACCGTCGCAATGGTGTCTAGAGGGAAGGTTCTGGTGAATTATTACACAGTGAGTTTTTAATCTTACAGGAGGAAATACACTTTTGCCTTTTAATGCAAGGGGACCAGAGGGCGACCTGGGTCCACTCTGCATGTGCTTCTCTGTGCATGATTGAGGCTAATTGAACTAATTACGCACTCAGGGATACCAAATTAAACATCTCGCTGGCATTAAACTGCAGATGATTTATACTCACCTATAAACTTTGCCCACTGCTGCAGTGCCCACCACTATTGTGTTTATGCATCGTTGCTTTAATTATGACTATTTGTTAATGGGCATTCTAAGAGGCCTGGAGTATTGGTTAAAAATATTCTCTGTGACGAGGAATGAGGGGAATGATAAATAGTGGTTTCACTACAGCAATGTTTCTCATAAACAACCTTTAATGGACGTCCCAGAAGACAGCACATCACTCACAGTTGTGACTGGGGCTTCAACTAATGATTATTTACATTACCAATTGCTCTGACAAGCTTTGTTGATTAAACATTCAGTCTGTGATATCAGAGAACAAGTTAAAAAAAAATGCCAATCACTAATTCTCCAGACGAAAATGTGACAACTTCAAATTGCTCAATTTGCATTTTAAAGAGAGAGTTCATCCCCAAATCAAAAATACACATTTTCATCTTACCTGTAGTGCTATTTGTCCGTCTAGATAGTTTTGAACTAATTTCTTTCTGCCAAACTACAACCACCATGCAAAAGCAATTCATGCCTCTCCTGCCAGCTCACTGCTAACATTCCAGCTCAGCCAAAGAGGACACCATGTTTACATCAAACTCATTGTAGTTCATGGGCCACATACAGCCCAGTTTGATCATAGATGGGCTGGACCAATAAATCCATCAGACAATAACCTGTAAGCACCATCAGCTCCAATATTTCCCCTTTTTCTGTGTAAAGAATTACAAATATGTTCTGTTGACGACTGATATCTGAAGAAAATAAGTGCAATTTCAACAGTATGTCTCAGTATTTCCACATTCAGTCAGTCTACTTCTCACTGTCATTACATGTGCGTTATCCATACATTTCCTGATATAGATTCTTTTGAACTGAAGCTGCTGATTGACAATATTTTGCACAATGGTCAATATCTTTAAACATGGTCACAATAAGGATTCATTGTTGTATCAGAGAACTGTATTCTGGTCAGGGTGGGAAAGCCTCTGAAGCGGAATTTTACACGAAGTAGGCAACACATTGTCAAACTGGCTCCTGAAACCTGGCACCTCTTAGTCTAGTCATCCAATGGGTTGGGTTGGACCCTTTGGCGGGCTAGTTCTGGCCCACGGGCTATATATTTGACACCCCTGATTTACATCTTGCACTGTCACAAGCCATGAGTAGATGCACTCTTCCTTCTGTGCAGTGAAGCTGTTGGCGGATGTGGTTTGGTAGAAAGAAAATAGTTCCTACATGAATCTGCTCACAACAGTGCCTGTGGATTATCTTGAGTAACCAGGTCATGACTTTTTGGAAAAAGACGTTGCTGTTGAGTTTTTAAAATGTATTTTTCTGGCACTTTGACCACCACAAGCCGAGTGCCATCTAGTTCCATTATATTCCAGAGAAGGCAGACATCTCTACAGCTGATATCTCCAACACTCTTCAATTCACACCAAAAAAATCCACTGATAAGTAGCACTACAGGCAAGAGGGAAAATATGCATTTTTGATTTTGGGTTGAAGTGTCTCTTTAAGATCAGATAATTGTTGCCTCTCTGATCACTGCCACTTTGTGTAGGGCATCTACTACCCAAGGTATCAGATGACATTTGGTTCAGAGAAAGATTGATCAACCAAGACAGACAGAAGGTGAAAGACGGAATAGAAGAAGGTGAGCTGACTAAACTCTATGGAGCAACTGACTAAAGACAACAACACAAACAGTATGTACTGGAAAAACAGACTGATGCCACTGCATCTTATAGGATGCAACACAATAAATATGTCAGTGTATTGCCCATGTCAAGGTGCTCGTTTTGCTTGTAAATAGCAATACAAATTGCAGGTGCCCTGTGGAGTTCGTGACGACTAGTAATGTGTTTATGAGTGGGTCCCCGCTTTGTTTGTTCTCATGCACAAACACACACAAAGTGAGGAACTTAGTGATGCGATACACACTCCTGCCAATGGTTTCACACAATTCCACTGATCTACAGGTGGCAATAATGTGCCAAGAAACGCAGCAATGCACAAACAAAGGCAGTGACAAAGACAACTGCTAAGAAGCAAACATGGATGTAAACAATGCAGGTTTTTCAAAATCTGCTTTGCAAATGTTTTAGGGAGAAGCCATGAAACATGTTTACTGGGCATCCACGAGATATACAATGAGTTTCAATGTAAGCAGAAAATTTGTTTACAAAAAAAATCCATGCTGCATCTTTGAGTTGCTTGTTTTGTTCGACCGACTGTCAAAAACCCAAATGTATTCATTTTACAAAAATATGTAAAACACAAAATGATGCAAACCCAAACATTTGAAAAGCTGAAACAAGCAAACATTTAGTACTTTTGCATGATCAATTTAATTATCATTCTATTTAATTTTCAATTGATCAGTTAACTGTGTCAACCAGTGGTGGAAAGTAGTTACTCCAGGCCCCAGTGCATGCTACTTCATACTGCATATTTAAAAGGCATGACTGCTCGCTGGACTTGCAGGCATGCTCAGCTTGTCAGTCTTGACAGATTTTGCGCCTAAACTAGCTACTGTATCATATCGTCTTGTCACATGATCAAATAGAGACTTGACTTTAGGCAACATCGACATCATCAACATACACGTTACCCAACAATCAACACTGCATACCTGTGTATGACAGAAATATCAAAGAAAATACAAAAATTGTCCATTAAATTGAATATTTTTTTTATGTATGTAGTTTGTTCATAGTTTTTCTAGGTCATGTAGAATAAGTATATAATTTTGTTATAGATTGCTAGTGACTATTTTACCAAAAAGAAAAGACAAGAAATGAAACGAGAGGACGAAAATCATGACAGAGATGGGTTGACATTTTTGAGGGTATATAACCTATAGTAAATGACACCATTTTTAATTTAATGTGAGTTCTTTGAACACAGGTGTAGTTCCAATCTGGCAATCTTAATCATTCACAAGCCCCCCCAATCCCAAAGGGCCCCAATGCAACCACACTCCTTGCACTGTCTATAGTTACGTCCCTGGTACCAAGTCCAAGTGGCAACCTCCAGGCTTGAAAAATGCACTGAAGTGCCAAAAACTGCAGTTCTTTAATTGGCCACCAGAGGCTGGCTCCAGAAGCGAGTCAATCCCCTTAGAACCCCATGTTAAGATGCCCAACGTTACAGCAGAAATAAACATGTTTACAGCCTGGAGCAAGAAACAGTTCTGGTCTCTATAGCTAATTCATGTATGACAACTGTACGTGGGTGAATTTTTAAATTACTCACTTGTTAAAATTTTATCACGGTTTAAAGTTGCACATAATTAAAGTGGGCCGCTTTGAGAGACAGGCTGATCGTGTCTTTGGCTTCTCAATCATATCCAACCCATAGCGCCAACCTCTTGCCCAAGTATGGTCACTCCTGGTTCCAAAAAACCGTGATGGCTACAGCTGAAATGCCAGACTCGAGGCTCCATAATGGGGCACCACAAACCAATGGGTGATGTCACAGTCGCTACATCCATACAGTGTTTGATCAACACTGACGTTGTGCAGAAGAAGCAAAGCTGTATGTGGTACGCTAGTTGATTGATTTCACAAAACAGAACCATTGTAAACATGTCAAACTTGAATTCTTTAAGAACAACCTTATTCCTTCAATCAAACTTGCATTGTTTTACGAACAAAATCCCAGTATTGCTTAGTCCGGCCTACTTGGAACATATCAGTGGTGAGCAAATCTGGTAGTCAGGTAGGCCATAATATGCCAGGTCTTCACAAGGAATTGCTCTTATCTTGCAAGCAATAATGCAAACTCTTTTTCACTCTGAGCATATCGCATTCCCCAAGTCAACAGTTCAATCTCACCTTCCTCGCCCACTTCTCTCCGAGCAGCAGATGCCATTATTTTTCTTGCCCCCACTTCTCTTTCTCCTCACCCACCTTCATTCTGGGCCCACTAGATGGATCGGCTCTCCCTCAATCCATGCTTCCTGTGCGCCTCCTCAGACGGGGGAGATTGATTTGTCTACAGGACGCCTCTGACCTTTGATATGATCCGATAACGGACGCACGGCCCTAACCGAATTAGACAATCAAAGGGGAGGCACATTAGGAGTGAGATGAGGTGTTTCCCTTTCCCTCACAGCATACCTCTGCCTTTTTCCATGATGCTTAGATCCATTGTCCATCTCCTGCCCGCCCATAGCAGACGCCCAGGGGAAAATAAAAGATGTGTTTTCAAATTGCACTTTGCCTAAAGGCTCTTTCCGCCAAATTTAATTTTCACCTTACATCGATTTTCCCCTTACTCCCAAACCAATGGATCCTAATGCTATCTATGGTGTATTTCTGTGCTATGCAGGAATACAGGGAGACTTCACTCTGAACAACCACATGTCAGAAGACACTATACAATATGTCTCAGAGTGTCTGGGGGAGGAAATGATTGAGAAGCTACCCTTTCTTTCATGTCAGGTTTTTTTTTGTCTTTCCTATCATCTGGGACATTCCCCAAAAATCAACTTTCAACAGCATCTGTTAACTTGATGTAATCTTCTGAACCAGCAGTTTGTTTTTAATTTAAGTATCTACCAATCTTGATTTTTTTTTTTCCAACCACTAAAGTCCAGATGTATCTGACTAAAACAGCACGGACTTGTTTGCCTTCTGTTGCGAAATTTAGACAGCACACGCAGCATGCCAGATACTTTTATGTCTAAAAATACACCTGGTATCAAGGGATTGTGTGCCTCATCTTATCAGTAGCTGGGTCCCATTATGTTACAGTGAGCCTAAGCATGAGTTGGCACTTTTGAATGGTCCAGGTTAAAAAATCAAGGGGCTCTGCAGCCTCTGAGTACTATTTAGCAGGCCTTATCTGTCTGCACGATTGCTGCGATAGTGCTTGCTTTTGCAGATGTGATTTTTGCAGGAATAACTACAGAAATGACTGGGGAAATTCAAAATGGGTTAAGCAGACCTTGCTCTATTTATAAAGCTTTAATAATTAACGACAGATAATTAAGATCCTCAACAAGCTGCAGTATGACGCGAATCACTTGCATCATGATGTGAAAACAGGAAGTGCTGATGATAACACATGAATTGTATCATCAAAAAAAGACAACACTTCAGCTTCTACCTGTTTTGACATTTCGAGAACCACTGGGGTGTCAGGGCTGAGTGAATTTCCGTGGCAGCCCACCTAAAATAAAAAAAAAAAAAAAAAGTTGACAAGGCAGACAGAAGAAAGGATGGATTTTGACAGATCCCAGGCTTCTTTCATTGGAACATGTGAAGGGGGAAACAAAGGGAGGAAGAGGAGGATAAGGGAAGGGGGTGGCTTCAAAGTGGGCGATGGTGCTGCGGCGCCAACAAATGGTTTGAAAACACACATCAACCTGCATGGATACCTGGGAGACCTGGTATCACAAGCCACGACACATAACCAGGCTTGTGTATGAACAGAAGGAGGGTGTTTGTGTGTGAAGGGAGGATGAAACGGCGGCGATAGCATGAAGAGACGCAATCCTCCCCCTTTGGCAAGTTGGTACTCCTTGGTACCATTTGTTTGTCATCTTAAACTGGCAGAGAGCTCAGGAAGCCAGGGTCTTACATAAACCCTCCCCAGTATGGCTCTGTGCTGGGGAACTGATCCCTCCCAAAACCCTCATTGTTATTCTCTCATGATGCCGAGGGATCTGCCGAGCACCCACAGCCAAACCTACAGCAGGGCTGAGTGGGAGGTGGGGGTGCTGTGTTTACATGTGTGCTCTGTCAGGGGACTGAGCTAACTGCACACACAGGATTATAGATGGAACACAACTTCCTAAGCTTGTGCTATCATTTTATCGGCACATAATCGTGTTTTTGTGTTTTTTAATTTTAAATTCGACTTCATTTTTACATCTCTGTCGTGTCCTCCATGGCAGATTTATTCATAAATAGCCACGCAGACAGAAAAAAGTTATGGATTCCTGTTCATTAATTCTTCCAGGTCTCTTATCCTGCAGATTTTATGCGATCATAACCATTTAAAAGACTCCATGAGACAGGTCTTCTTTGTCAAATTGAATTTCCACACCGCGGAATAACTCACCTATCACAAACTGCTAGATATTCATCAAGGGGAAGGGGGGGAGGATATCAAAATGTTCAACATAATAGAATGTAGCACACTTCCAGGGGTGTCCACTTTCCCCTATGTGTAGAGATTACACCCTATCTCCCAGCCGTGGAGCCGATGGGCCTGACAGGGGTTTGATTTAAATGTCCAAGGAAGGGCTTGATCAAAAAGTGTCCTCTTTCAGTCTGATCAAAGACGATGAGGCCTTTGGGCCCTGCGAAATCTATGCTGTGCACTCTCAACCTCTGTATTTACAGTACAGAGCTCAGCTCCATTCCATGAAAAATGCATAAAGCATCAATTGCCTGATCTCTTTCGATCACCTCTGCCAGATATGCAAATAATTTCCTCATGATCCTATGAAATACACGCATGGATTTTAAACATCCGTTCATTCAAGTTCGGAAGGATCTCCACGTTCACTGTAGCACCGCATATATTTTTAAATTACAGTGAGACTGTACTCTATCTGGCAGTAAAATACTATTAATAAATGATATGCTGTGGATACTAGCCCCACTGATCTTACCACAATAGTTGGAATATTTTATATTCAATATGAGGGATCGTTTTTTTAATCTTGAGGGACTTTAGAGATGTTTTCTCTCAAACCAAATAAGGAGTTTTCTCAAAATAAACCCCTGCTTAAATACAACTTTTAAAACAGTAAAATACCCTCACCATCGAACCTGTTTGCTCTTTTCTTTGCAGCAAAACAAAACCCCAGTGCCCATTATGGTGTGGAAAAGAGATGTTGTTCGCGGTGACCTCCAAGTGACTGCTGAAATGGCTCTAAGGTATGAATATAAACATAATAGTAATAATAATAGAATCTAAAAAGCTGCTGGGAAAACAGAGATTGCTTCATCCGCAGGTAAAACTTAGCTTCGTCAAAATATTCTTGTAAGGCATATTTTTTGCCAGCCTTCCTTTTTTCTCATTACTGACCTGAAAGGACAGTAAGAGAGAGGGCTTTGCATCGCTGTTAAAAAAAAAAAGAGAGAGATGGGGAAGTGTCTGGAATTATAAGCATGTCTGGGATGAAGAAAGAGAGAAGGAATGTTATCTCGAGGTCAGAGGCGGCTGATCTGACAAAGAATACAACAAACTGCCACTCGAGTTCACTTTCCCCCTCTACTTTCTTTCTTTTTTTGTTTCTTCCAAACGCTTTGATTCGCTCTACCCTTTCCCATGGTGGAAGTCCCTCGGATAGCAGCCGAGTAGGTCTAATTGATTTCTCTTGTTCATGTCGGTTAGAGGCAGCAGCATCGAACTGTGCAGAGTACCCTGGCTCCAGCTTGCCTGCATTATTCCTTTCTGTTTTCTTCCTTGCCTCCATGTCCCAGAAGACTATAATGCCAACACTCAGCATACCAGTGCCCTCTTAAATCTTTCAGGGTAGTCAGATAGCAGAGGAATATCACAGCAAACGCATGTATGGAGATGAAAAAAAAAAAGCGTGGTGCAGGACATGTGGCTTACAAAAAGGTCAGGATGTAAGATCAAGTTGGCATTTGCTCTTTAGGAGCCGAACCAAGTCATTATCTAAGCTAGCACCTATGCATCAAAAGACCTGCCAGTAAGCTGTGCTACCATGCAAGATGACACCCTGAATGTACTGAACTACACTTTGTAGCAAATGAATATTCATATCTCTGTCATATAGTAATTCAGCTTTATGAAAAATGTAAAGCAGTTAGTGTTGCTCTTGTAGTGGATTGTAGCATACAGTGCAGATGTTCATGATATTGTGTCCAGCCCATAGCTATTAGTTCAGGCAGGGATTCTGACTCAGGGCAGCACATCCTTAACATTGTCTTCATTTTTTGTCAGCATCCATCTTTTATTTCTGAGCTCCTGTCATGTCGGAGCAGAGCGGAAGCAACATTGTTTGTTTGTTTGTCTGTTTTCCCCCCAAGTTCAACCGCGCAATACGGACGCAGGTTTTCTTTAGGCAATAACAATACAGTAAGTCAAGCTGAGACGGGAAACATCCACCGCAGCCTTCACCGCTGAGATGAATTTCAAATCATGCATCGCTGAGCCTGGGTTAGAACTCCTGCTGCCGTGAGAGTGAGGTTAGGTAACAGGGAATAATAGAGCATTATGGAGCATTGCCATATTTTTTGGTCACTTTGTCATGGCTTCTAGGGTGCACACAGCCAAGCATTAAGAAAAAGAAGTGTACTAATGAAATCAACTTCAACAGCTCCCGTCCGGTAGACCACCTTCCTGTAATGCATTCAAATGTCATAGTGATATATTTAAAGATTACAGGATTTCATTTGTGTAGGTCAAATATTATTGCGTTTGCCCCGCAGTATTGCTTTGAATACCGTGCGGAGCTTGAAACAGACGGCAGTTTAAACTGCAGAATTGCCAATCCTGAAATACTGTGACACTTGCTTATAGCTGAATTTCTTTCACTGCATCACTAGCGGTGCAAGAAAAGGCCAGGGAACCTTGGTGAGCGTCGGAGACAATATGGTGCAGATCAAATGATGTGATCAAACTGACATCATATTCGCTGCCAGACATGTACAGTACGATACAATAACACAGCTGCTGAGGTCTGGCTTTACCCTGGATGTGTGTCTCTGTCTCTCTCTCTCTCTTTCTCTTTTCATCCTGATATCTAAATATAGTACCTTTTTTTAAAATATAGAAAAATAATAAATTTGTCGTCAACTTAAGCCAACAACAATTAAGGGGTGGCTCCATATTGTACTTCACATTTACTCACTTTAAAGGAACTCCATGTGATATTCAGAGCATTATTATAGCCGCAAACCACATCAGCGTGGGATGATAGGAGAATTTTTTGTCACAATTATACTGAACTAATTAATTGCAACTAACAATGTTGTGATAATCACTGAAATATGCTTAAAACTCCTAAAAAAGGCACTCAGACATAGGCTGGAATCACTTTACCTTACAGTTTGTTTAAAAAAGAATATTGGTATGGCATCACAGTTAGGAAACAAATCTTTTATTTAGTAAACATCCTTTTTAATAACAATTTTTAAAAAATCTTTTTAACTATTTGAAATGTCATCATATCTTTCAATATGAAATATGTTGATGCTTAATTAGGATCATCTGTGTTTTCTTACGTTGATGTGTATGCAGCCTGTTTTTAGAGAGTCTCTTTTATTGTTGGTTGCCCAACAGTATCATTGCTGCTGGACACAATATTCATGATTATCCCGATAATGGAAATTCACCACGATCAACTCACTGGGAGTATTTTTTTTTTTTATCGCAGTCCATAATAAAATCATATATTGTCCCATCTCTACAATCAGCTAATGAACAAACGGTCCGGCCACGCATGTATGTGAGTCGCTGTGTTTGTATCCAAATGGTTAGCTAATCGCTGCCACTCCGCACTGCACTCATACGACACTTACAGCTGATATTGAGACAGCGTCATCGTGGAAGCGTAGCAACCCTCCTTGGTTCCTCCCTGGTTAACACTATTAACTATGTCAGCATTGTTGCTATTGTTAGCACAGTTCATGCTTTCAGCACTGTTGATGCTGTTTGCACTGTTAGCTGCTAGCCACCTGCTCAGTCACCACTACGTTCAACCCAGTTTCATACAGAAACCGTCAAATACCGACGGTGGGGCAGTGACTTCAAATCTGAAAAAAGCTGCCCTTTCACATCAGCATGATACATTGCCATGTCCCATCAGTGTGCAATGGTGCCAGACTGTGTCGGGGAAACACAGGCGGACAGCAACTAAAGTTAAGGGAGCAAAAAGTCCAACTAGGGCAGGAGGCTGGTGTTTACACCCCGTATGAATGTCAAGTCAAACCCTGTTCTTTTTTTCTAAACCTAACTACATGCTTTTGTTGCCTAAACCTAACCATGTGCGTTTGTTGTTGAAGGAAAAAAAACGTGGATTCACAGTTGTACTGACGTAGTACTTTTATTTTGAAAGAGACTGTATGCAAACTGGACATTGCCTGTGAAAATGGAAGTGTATTTTGAAAAGACAAATGCATGTAACAAGCAGAAGTTGACATGCCATCCCAGAACATCAAGAAGAGATGCACCCAGGCTACCCTGGATGTCAAATGTCCATGTGGAAAGTTCACGACCAAGCAGGGATATGTGACAAGGTCAGAGTGAAAATGTGTTGCCATGTTGAGAGCCGTGTGCAGACAACCTCTGAATATCATAAAGAGCCCCTTTACAGCAAAACTCTGTGACTTCTGAAAGATGTAATAACATCTTTGTCTTACAAATTATAGTTATATTGTTAGTTACAGTCAGTCTGGTATGAGGAGTAGCTTATGGTGGCTAATGTTAGTGGATGATAGCAAAGTTTAGCTAGACATCGCTGTGTATCTAGTCAGTTCACTGACTTTATTACTCCTTTCTATTTTTCTAATGTTACACTACGCCTATGGTAGAAAATGAAAAGAAAAAAACCCACTACCTTAATTAGGTAACAGCAGCCTGCAATGGTTCCCCTGTCCTACTATATCATATACATCAGCCTTAATAGCGTCGATGTCTCCCGCAGAAGGCAAAAGTTGTTGTTAAACAACTTAATGAGAGTCTGATTTATGACTGGAGCCATGTGCCTGATAAATAAACAGCACAGGTAAGAGGGTTTCATGTCACGCAGCATTTTCTAATCAACAGCTAAGAAAAAGGCATTATATTTAAGATTGTGTTTGTGCGGGTGGGCGTGTGTATGAATATGTGTCTGAGTGTGTATGTCAAGGTGCTGAATTGAATTCAGTTAATCATTCATCGCTTGCTGTATACAGTGTATGCATGTAATATACATCTCATGACAATTATACACACTTGCGCTTTTCACACATGGCTGGCCACCTCTGCTGTTATGTGACACGCATGTTTACACAGCTCACTGAGGAGTGATATGTCCTGTCATATCACTGTCTGTGAATCAGAATGAGATGGTATCTTCTGACTGTGCAGCCAAGGGAGTCTTGGCTGCATAGGATGAGAAAAGAGACGAGAAACTTTGGCAGCTAACGCATCAACTAGCACAAAATGAAGCCCGCCTCATCCAAGAGCATTAAGATGTGGATAAATAAATAAAACATTGCCACCATGAGAGGAGAGGCAATGTGACAGCGGGATTTTTTTTTTTTCTCCCTGCTTTCATGTTGGCAGGCACAGACATTTTATTTTGGGATGAATCAAAATTTCCTGAAAACGCCTGCGTCAGGTGTATCTAATTATCTGACAGCGCATCCTCATTATAAAACGGCCCCTGGGAGTTGGCTACTCAGTTTGCTGAGCCTTGGACCGCAATCAAGGTGTACCTCGCAGTGAAAACACAGGGATGATATAGCTGCTGCTTCCATAGGTGCACTGCTTCTGCCTTTTTTTGGCTGAGAATTGGACTAAATGTGTTGTCCTCTCATACTGTACACCCCCCTGTATTCCTTAAATCCTTATGTGTGTGTAAACTCTGCATCGTGTGACATCCAGCAAACATATCTATACAGTAAGACAGTCTGAGAAATGTGAATTGCAATAGAAAAACGGCTATAAATTCATTAGCAGCTGTTATGACAGCCCCTTGCCATCTCAGCCATGCCCCGATTATGTCACCTGGATGAAGTTTATAAACTATAATTACAGCTTACTCCTGTTTCTCTCCAGGGAGGTGCAGCAGGCAAAGGAAAAGTGGGTGTGTTGTCAACACTAGCAGCACTACAGCAACTCATGTTAAAGCATAATTAATGGGAGAAAAAGAGTTTTGTTTTTTTTTTTGGCAGAAATACGGCTATCTAACTGGCACCGCCGGCTGCGGCTCTTGGGGTCACCATGGAGGAGCTAGTGCGACTGTGTGAAAGCAGACCTGTCTCCCCTCCGCTTACTACTCCTAGCTGTTGCTCAAATCCCATCCAGCAGTGATTGATGTGGGCCTGGCGAGTAGTTTTGGGAGTATCACTCAAAAGGAAGACGGAAGGAAATTGCAAAAACGTTGCCAGTTTATAAAATGGGAGCGCTGCTGCTGGGTAACGGATGGCGGGGGGGACATTCTTACCTGGGACTAATCCTTGAAAAGCTTTGCGAGAAACTTGCCGCCTGACAGCAAATGATTCAAATCAACTTTTGTGCTCAGAAGTGTCTTTTTACACACAGGGATAACTAGCCTAAAGGAGTGCTGTGTTTCAGCATTTCGTCATGTTGCAGTTTGTTGTGCGAGCAAGCGGCCCTTTGAAATAGGAGGAGGATGTGTATTTGTCTCCTGTTGGTGTCTCTGCTGGACTCGTTTATTTTCACATTGGTGTTGGCAGTGTTACATTTATTTATTCATTGTTTATCATAGGAACACAATCAGATTTTTTATGATGTCCACTGGGTTTCTATATCCTCTTGTGCCTTGCTATTTTAAGCAAGACAGACGCACATACACATAGATAGATAGATAGATAGATAGATAGATAGATAGATAGCATCAGCAAATCTCAGTCAAAGTGAAGCAATGCTAAATCACAGCCCAACAACGCTGACCTCACACCACAAGACACTGATTATCATAACTAAAACATGTGACCACCATATGAGGGTGTTAATTCTGCGTGTCCTCATGTCACTCTTTCCTGTCCTTGTGTGTTTCCCATTTAGTTCTTGAAATGCAACAGCACCCTATCTCTTGCTCTGCCTCATGACTGGCAGACCGTAATGCTATTACCTCTCCTCTATGGTCATGCTCACTTAGCCCTCTGTCACTCCGCTCGAGCCAGGGAAGACACATCTTCTGGCTGTGCGAGCTGTCCTTGCCCTCATTTGCTTCTCCTCAGGTCGGCTTGCTACAAAATACCAAGGCGCCCAAACTTTTCAGTTCATTATCTTGCCTTTTTAGAGGCTCTCCTTTTTTTTTTTTTTTTTGCAAAATATGGCTGCAAATCACGGGGTAATTGGCTATATCACTTGTCAGTAGTAGTCTGACAAATACTCTTTAACACAGAGGAAAGGGCTTGTATAAATCATGGTATTTGGTAACTTCCAAATATAGCTGGCAGTGATGGAGGGCGGGAAAGAAGGCACACACACACACACACGGGCCTCTGCTGACACGCTACTGCGCATGATCCACTGTCAATCACCAGTCAAATCTGACATCAAAGCCTGTCAGATAACAGCAGCAAAATGGGTAAACCGAGTGAGTCACAGCCCACCCACCGTCTACATCACCTGAGTCAGGAGCACTCGGGCACGCCACGCACGCGCACACACGCACACGCTCAAAAGGCAAAACCATTCAACCCGCCTCAGTTTTCTAGCACCAAACATTTACGCAAACTTTCTCAACACGTCCCACACTGCATATCCCAGAAATGGCTGCGTGCGTGCCCGTGCATCCTCGAGGGGGGGGGGGGGGGGGTAAGCACAGTGTGTGTGTTATAAATGACGATAATAATAAGAGAAATCTGTAAATATCTCGCCACCATCTGGAGCGTAACGGTGAGCAGCAGACCGGTGCACGCTGCGCGCTACATTATCCATAACGCAGCTTCAAGATATGCAGAAATATGCGCCCTGGGCACCTACTCAAATCGCGGCACGACACATAACTTGGAGTGGACACCAAACCGACACTTAATTCCACACATAAATACACAAAGAGCGTCTTTCAGCTGCAATTCACAAACACAGGATGCAGAAAAAAGTCTATACTACTTACTATATACCCAGGCGGTAGAATGCAAAGCCCCGGTAACTGTAATTAAAATAGAAGAATGGGATAAATGAAGGGTGCGCTTGTTTAATGTTTCCATATCAAATAGCTGCATGCATTCTTAATCATGAAGCTTTTTTTTCTATGATGTGAGGATGTCCACTTACCGGGGCTGTCCGAATAAAATCCTTAGGAAATTCCAGAGGAGTCCCTTCTTTCTTCTCTCAAAGTCAGAAAACAGCAATGCTTTTCTTATTCCAAAAACAGGCCCGTGGTTGAACTGAAAGAGAGAAGAGACCAAAAACAGCCACAACAAATTCCATTAGAACCGGGAGTCCCCCCTCCCTCCCTCCCACCTCACCACCACCACCACCACCACCCAAAAAGTGTTGACATAACATCTGTGAAGAGCAGCAAACAAAAAAAGGCAACTCGTAATAAATTGGCGGAATGGACAGATGGTACCTGCTCTCTTTATCACTGTCGGCAAAGACAATGAGAGCGGCAATAAGACGGGCAGAAAACTGAGAGAGCTGAGCTTTTCTTGGGAAACGCAGCCCCAGCGTGCTGTCAGATTATACCAGCGCGCGCACACTCGCTCACACACACATACACACACTGCTCCCGGCGACGGCTGGAGAGAGAGGGAGGAGAAGGAAGAGACCGGGGATGGCAAAGAGATGCTGCGCTCACAGAGCTGCACTTCGCAGCCCGGCCGCTTGGTGGCCAGCTCGAAGAGCAGCAGCACGCTGGGATGTTTCCCACCATGCCGGATTTAACAGCCAAATTGTCCTTCAATTAAGTGCTGAAGGCCGACGTCCTCATTAGAAGCCTTTGAACAATCTTAACATCAATGTTAGAGAATATCATCTGCCATCACCACAGTTGTTACTGTTATCATTATTTATCACTGGCAGCACCTGGCAGCTTGCACGCTGATGCCTCTGAATGGTACATCACTATAACCTGAAGCATCTACAGGGCAGTGCTTACAGTGGGATGTAACTAATTACATTTACTCAAGTACTGTACTTAATTACAAGTATGAGGTACGTCTTGTGTACTTGAGCATTTTCATTTGACGCTTGAACCAAAAACACCTGTAAAATGCTACTGTACTTACACACTAATGCACAGTGATAATAACTCAGTCATTTGGACTTTAACTTTTGATACCTTAAGTGCATCTTACCAAGAATACAAGTACCTTTATTTAAGTTAAATTGAGTGTATTGCTACTTTTAAGTTTGGGCTGGCTGGAGAAATATCCCAATATATTTTTTTTTTTACCATATACCTTGATATCGATATTGCAAAGATATTGTAGGTTTGACCATTGGTGCTTTCTCCAATCATTTACACAATGAGATTTTTGACAAATAATCACCAGTAATGTGGATATAATGACTACACAGGAACAGGAAAATAACAGAACAGCGAGAAAAGTCTGGTAAGTTCGGGAAATTACATCACTTTACTGTAATGTATCCTTTGGAACCAGGACAAGACAACACCAAGGATACTATTCATTCATTCATTTTCTGTAACCGCTTATCCTGTTGGGGGTCCTGGGAGGGCTGGAGCCTACCAGCTGACACTGGGTGAGAGGTGGGGTATACCCTGGACAGGTTGCTAGACTATCGCAAGGCTAACATATAAGCCCTGTTTCCACAGAGCAATACCCTTTTTTTCTGTCTCCACTGTGAAAAGTTGTGGATGGTGCCAGTAGAACTGTTCCGTACCGTCCCCATATTTGGTTACCCCTCTGTTGGGGTACCTGGCACACCGATCTGGCACTAAAAGGTGGAGCTGTGAACACTGCAGTCCGTTGACTGGTCAATAGCAGATGGTCACTCTGCTCAGGGCTGAGTTTTACATATATTAGTAAACTGTAACTACTGTATAAAATGAAAAGATGTTTTGCGGCCTCTTGCAGCAGCTGTAGTCTGAGAAAAAATGAATCCAGTGGAACGTTAACTTGTAATGTTACTCAATGCATGAGTTCACGTAGTCAATCCATCAGCACACCTTAAATTTCAATGTGACAACACTGACCATTCCACTAGTTCCACTAGCATTTATATATATTAATCTCAATCAGATTATGTGAACTGCATAAATCCCAATCCACACTTGGAGAAAAAAAGCATGGCGGAACATCATATCATGGGCTACGGCAACACTAAACCCCTGAGCTTGCCTGAGAAGGATGAAATGCACAAACCCACTATTTTTAAATATCCCATGGAGAGAGACTCTCACTGCAGCCTGTTTTATTTTGTTCCGAAAATGTTGGCATGCAGCCTTGTTCTGTGGACGATAAACGAGGTGCAGACTTCCATCTTTGTCACCGGTAATGAGGAAATACATTGAGTGCTGAACGGAGCAGTAAATGACAACAACCTTGCCCACATTTTAGGGTACTAGGGTCTAGGTACCATGTCTGAAGGGTTACTTTTGGTTCCAAAGGTACCATACCAGGAAACAGGGCTTTAGAGACAGACAACCATTCACGCTCACATTCACACCTACAGGCAATTTAGATAGAGTCACCAATTAACCTGCATGTCTTTGGATTGTGGGAAGAAGTCAGAGTACCCGGAGAGAACCCACGCTGACACAGGGAGAACATGCAGACTCCGCACAGAAGGGCTCCCCCACCCCACTGTTCATACTCCCTACCTGAGGTTCAAATCAGGAACCCTCTTGCTGTGAGGCAACAATGCACCATTGCCCAATCCTATTTTTAGTAAGGGCCCGAAATATGTTCCACCAGTGAAATCCTATATGGCTACATTTACATAAATGGAGTTTTCAGGTTTCACTTGGAGAAACGGTATGCTGTGTTAATTTTACTCCTCATAGCTGGAAAAACACAGGTGTAATGTTCAGTTCTGGTGTGTGTCCTAAAGGACATGGTTAGTTAATATACACTGGCTTACTGTAACAATAGGAAATGCAGCCTTGATTAATGTTCTTAGTTACATGTGTGCTTTGAAGAAGGAATATTGCACCCCCTACAGGTCAGATGAAAAATTGGTTCCCTTAGATAAGAAACAAAATATTTGTGTTCTTTTCTGTATTCATTCAGCTATTTCCTATTTGTTTTTTGCACAATAGCTTGTGTCAGTTATCATACGAGACTAATGCTAACTTGTTTCCTGACTGCTATTTGCATGTGGTTGACACTGGGTCATACAGTATGTGTGATAGTTGTTAATACTGCTTTGAAAAACTGAAGTCTCCTCATGAATAGTGTGACTTTTGTTTGGGAGTTCACCTGAGGTGAGAATTTATGCAGTCTATGCCTTTTTCACAGAGGACATTTTGACATGTCACAGTGGGAAAAGCGCGGTACATAAATAAATAAATAAAATGCCTGAATTCCATTTAGCTGCTGGAGGTTCAGCATCCTGCATCTCTGCATGCTGGGACACAACTCATCGTTAATGTTATTAGCAACACCTGTGCTTCGCCTGCTACAACAAGTCATAATATCTGCCGTGGAAAAGGCCTGTTAGATTTGGAGTGTGACCGCTGGCAATTATAATGTTGTTCATTCACTTCATTCATGTTCCAAATACTCCTAATGTGAGTATTTGGAGCACACTGAGCATGCAGACAGACAGTGGAGATGTGGATTATGCTGCAGGAGTGGTTCGGGAAGTTTCTAAGGACATGTTGCTTTTTTGCTATAAAACTAGGTCAGCAGTGGAATCCATTGTAACTCATGTGAATCCAAGCTGACTACATCTGCCGTCCTTTGTGAATGAGTAAACCACAAACTTTTCAGAGGCAGTGATGGTTTGATACTGAAAATACAACAGTTTGGTTTTCCTTTAAGAAGATCAACATCTGTATAGTGTTGCATATACTGTATATACACCAATACAAGATAGTCATGGAGAATAAATGATTCTATTATTTAACATTGGCTACATATTTAAATGTACTGCATCAATTCATTGTAAGACACACAGGGGAATCTATTCATGACTATGATTTTGACATTAAAAAAAAGACTCAAAAGCTACAAGATTAAATAGGGAAGCCCCTCCTTGTAGAGTACCTGGTTCTCTCTGGCTACTCCGGCTTCCTCCCACAGTCCAAAGACATGCGAGTTAGGTTAATTGGTGACTCTAAATTGTCTGTAGGTGTGAATGTGAGTGTGAATGGTTGTCTGTCTCTATGTGTCAGCCCTGTGATAGTCTGGCGACCTGTCCAGGGTGTACCCTCCCTCTCACCCAATGTCAGCTGGTATCGGCTCCAGCCTCCAACAGGATAAGCGGCTACAGAAAATGAATGAATTATTAAATAGATGTCACAATCATTACAGTTGCAGTAAAAAAGTGCTGGTCTGTTTTTTAACATTCATCACAGAAGCTGCAGCTACAAATGTCCTTTTTATTCATATGGGGATGCATTTTGAAGGATAAAATTAATCACTGTATTTGTTAACAGATACATTAAAATATTCACCAAAAGATAGGCCTACATATTTTTGAGGTGTTGGTAATATGCACTTAAAGATGGGGAGATAAGAGAGATGTGTGCAAAATTTTAGATTGGAAAAATGTTCCTGTTTTATGATTTTTTTTTTTTACTGCACAGAGGACATACTGTAATTATGGCTCATTTTCTGGTGTGTGTGGTTCACGTGCTCCTCGGATGGTCCCATTTCCCGAGTTGGGACCTTGGTGTGTTCATGTGGTTTAAGAAATGTATTTTATTGCTCATAGTATTTAAACAACAGTTTGAAGCTTCATATTTCAAAGTGGTTTAGTCCAAGACTTATTTTTGTACCAGTACACCCCCTTAAACTAGCTTCTAAACTGTTGTCATACCTGATAAAAGCTAATAAACAGCTTTCCTAACTAATTTAGGTCACTCTACTTGGACAGCAACTATCTAAGTTTACTGGGAACTGAGTGTAGTTCCGTGTTTCTGTGTAGTCAACACGGCAACTCGTGCAGCAAAATTTTCGCCAACTTTCCGACTTGTTGTTGCGAATTGAGGGGGCGTTCAGGTGAATTTTTTTGTGGCAACTCATTTTTCCGATTTTTCCGTCAATTCATCAATGCAGCACCAGTCACAGGAAGCAGGTGCTGCTAATTGGGCCGCTGCTTCCAGGTGTGCTGTTTTCTAATTATCTGCCAGGATAGTGCGTCGGAGAAACTCCATTATCGAAGAAACAATTAACCGGGCTTTGGAAATTTTCAGTCGCAAGCCCACCTGAGTATGCTAGGCTAGTCATTTACTTATTTATTTAGCATTTTAAAATGCGCAGGGAGGGACGACGCCAGTTTTCACGTCAGAATTATAATGCGTCATCAACTCCGGTGAATGTCAGCTCCAGTCCTCTGACGGTTTAATGGATTTAAATGACGTGGTGGATTCTTTTAACCAGAAACTGACAAGGAAAGAGGCAGTTTTAATTTAAAATGTAAAGTTAAGGATGTCAAAGTGTCCTGTAAAGTTTGGTAGAAGTTGCTGTTCAGCTGTCAGGCTTGATATGGATGGAAAATACATGCATTTACATTCTTTAATATGTGTACAGGCTATATTAAAGAGATGTAAGTGATGTAAGTCCTGGTGGTCTGGGGGCACTTTATCACACTCATTATTTTTAGAGTAAATTTCATCTGACTGCTAATATAGTCCTTGTTGGTGTTAGTTAGGATGCTGCCTGTGAGCATGCACAAGGATATGAACAATGCCTACTGTATGAACGACAGGTCAGAAGGTCAGACTTGGCCCACACTTCCAATGTAGACACTCCAAATCCTCCTGTGTAATACATACATGATTCAGACTTGGCCCAGGTCAGGACTGTGCTTGATTCAGTTCAGAGAAAGAGTCGGTAATGACTAGTGTGAGCTCTGTGCAGCAGGGCAAACAGTTGGGCTTCCACTAATGTTGCACAGAGCTCCATTTGTACCTATAATTGTCCCGGTTTGGGGCAACCCTTGAGCTAATGAGCAGCTGTCCACCGAGAGACAATCCCTGTGGGGGAAATGAGAAACTGAGCCGACACTGTCACCGGACTGAACTTCCTGACATGTCCTCCATCCATCATCTTCTGTGCAGCTGCCTAAAGGTGCCTTGAATTGGTCTTTCAGCAGATTTTTCTCAGGAGGACAGCATTGCAATTTCTAATGCTGCTGTTACTGTATTCCTGATGTGCAGAAGAGGAGTATGATATCCTCCGTTATGTCAATATGTGCTGTGACTGTTCACCTGTTGTTGGTCTGTGTATTCCAACAACATGGGTCAGGGGATATGGCACTTAAGGACTTTGATAAGAACAAAACTGCTGAAGCATCACCTCATAATCTTGCTTGTGTGACTGTGCTATGTTAGCACAGTGAGTGCAAACGTAGTGCAGGCTTTCCTGACTGATAGCATCAGTAAAATCACAATTTCTTACAATAAAAAACTTGATAATATCAGGTAATTAATTGTGGCTTGCACTCTTTGCAGTAAATACAGCAGCTCCTTTTGCCCAGCACAACAAATGTAAAATAGGATGATACACTAGACACCATTATAGCTATGATTGTAAGAATCTATAAGACAAACAGTTGTGTTGTTGTATTTGAGGACAGATGTCCAACTGATTAAGTTTGGTTTGGGTTGCAGGCAGGTAAGCAGTGGGTTCAGGAAAGAAGCTGCACAAATTCCACATAGTCTGGGTGGCAATTGACTTGCGCTGACTTTGAGATGGCAGTTTGGTGACAAGGAAGCTGCCGGGCTGTGTGGGGTCAGCAGCAACCTTGCCAGCTCTCCTCCTCTTTGATTGATGGTAGTCTACAGCAAGCACTTCCTGACAACTCTGTTGTCTTGCATACTCTCGTGTCAGGGAGTTGGTCACCTTTACAAACAGGTGTTTTGAGGGGAAGCTTAGCTGAGTTAAGTTACTGTGGAGCAATTTGTGCTGAAGGAGGAGCTCGATCCAGGAGTCAAGCTGTTTATGTTATTGACCAAGCGCTGTGCCCTGTAAGCAAAATATAGCAGACAAAGAAGATGGGTGAAATTATGTCTGGGTTGCTGTTTGGTCTCTGAGTTGCAGACCTTTCTCAGGCTGCTTGCTGACTGTGAGTCGGGGCCTACATAAAAAAACGGCAAACAGTTAAGTATTACTTTCAACTTTAAAATAACATTGGAATTTCATCATTATGTCTCTGTCTTGCCTCATCTTACTCACACACACCACTCTGCAATAAAACTGTTCTGTCTGGAGTGAATGCGGTATGGTATTTCTTCGACTTTATTTTTCTCCATTGTTATTCTGCACATGGACATATGCATGTTTCTTGTGTGCACAGGGTTTGTGAGAGCTGCCAGCAGTATATCTCTGAGACTGAAACGGCAGGCAAAGCAAATCAATGTTAATCAGCTTCATTCCCTATTTAATTTATGTCTACAAATTGTATCAAATCAGTTCCAAGTGTAACATAGTGCCACACCCTTTGTCTTGCAAACTCACCAACAAAAGTGGTCCAATGTAAGGCTTATTGTGTTGCTAATGTGAGACTTGTATCACTTGTCACCGTGTCAGATCATCCGTTGGCTGAGGGCGGCTGATGTAACCTTTCTATTGATTGCCCAAGGTTGTGCTCTCTATGCAGGAGAGCTGCATTACTAAGGTGCTCTTGACCTTTTGTGGATGTGTCATGACTTGTGAACGTTTCATTAGCCGAGCTTCCCAATCCCCCCCATGTCACCTGTTGATTGACTACTGGCTTGATTTTTGCTCTTTACCGGCTCCAGTGCTTGGCTATCATTGAGCGCAAAAAAAGTATTACACACCACACCCTCCTGACATGCTTTGCACAGAATGGCTAACATTTGTTTAAGCTATTTAGCATCTACTTGATGAGATACAGACAAAAGATGCACAGATTGATGGGCTAGTGGCTGGAATCTGATGATTTTCAGCTTGATCGGCCATGACCGGTGACTGGCCGATCAGTTTGCTAGTTAGTCTAGTTAGCTTTGTTACCAAGTCAATCAATCAATCAATCAATTTTATTTATAAAGCCCAATATCACAAATCACAATTTGCCTCACAGGGCTTTACAGCATACGACATCCCTCTGTCCTTATGACCCTCGCAGCGGATAAGGAAAAACTCCCCAAAAAAAACCCTTTAATGGGGAAAAAAAAACGGTAAAAACCTCAGGAAGAGCAACTGAGGAGGGATCCCTCTTCCAGGACGGACAGACGTGCAATAGATGTCATACAGAACAGATCAGCATAATAAATTAACAGTAATCCGCATGACACAATGAGACAGAGAGAGAGAGAGAGAGACAGAGAGAGAGATGCAGGTAATGACAGTAGCTTACAACAACATTATTGAAAGTAATAATATTATAGTTATAGTTCTGGCTACTGTGGTACAATATGTTGAAAGTATGTATTAATATCTGGCAGCATACATGTGTGACAATAGTCATATGTGTATAATAACAGTAGAAGTATGACTAATGACTAATGATGGCAGCAGCAGCAGGAGGCATCTGGCAGGACCACGGCAGCAGCACAACCACACACGTCACGCTGTCCAGGCACCGCTGCGATATGAGTTATTCTGAGAGACAGTGGAGCACAAAGGCTCCGGAGAAGAAGCCGAGTTAGTGACATCCAGAATGGCCGAGTTAGCAAGATGCAGTAATAGAATACGAGAGAGAGAGAGAGAAGGAGAGAAGGTGCCCGGTGTATTATAGGGGGGTCCTCCGGCAGACTAGGCCTAAGTCAGCCTAACTAGGGGCTGGTACAGGGCAAGCCTGAGCCAGCCCTAACTATAAGCTTGATCAAAAAGGAAAGTCTTAAGTCTAGTCTTAAATGTGGAGACAGTGTCTGCCTCCCGGACCGTAACAGGAAGATGATTCCACAGGAGAGGAGCCTGATAGCTGAAGGCTCTGGCTCCTGATCTACTTTTGGAGACTTTAGGGACCACGAGTAACCCTGCGTTCTCAGAGCGCAGTGTTCTGGTGGGATAATATGGCACTAGGAGCTCACTAAGATATGACGGAGCCTGACCATTTAGAGCTTTATAAGTTAACAGTAGGATTTTAAATTCAATTCTGGATTTTACAGGGAGCCAGTGCAGAGAAGCTAAAACAGGAGAAATATGATCTCGTTTCTTAGTTCCTGTTAGTACACGTGCTGCTGCATTCTGAATTAGCTGGAGAGTTTTTAAGGACTTACTAGAGCTACCTGATAATAGAGAGTTACAGTAATCCAGCCTAGAGGTAACAAAAGCGTGGACCAATTTTTCTGCATCTTTTCGGGTCAGGATAGGCCTAATTTTCGCAATATTACGCAGATGAAAAAATGCAGTCCGTGAGGTTTGTTTTAAATGAGAATTAAAAGACAAATCTTGATCAAATATTACTCCGAGGTTTCTTACGGTAGTGCTAGAGGCCAGAGCAATGCCGTCTAGAGAAACTATGTCATCAGATAAAGAGTCTCTGAGTTGTTTGGGGCCAAGAACAATAACTTCAGTTTTGTCTGAATTTAACATCAGGAAATTGGTGCTCATCCAAGTTTTTATGTCTTTAAGGCAGTTATGGAGTTTAGTTAATTGATTACTTTCTTCTGGCTTCATCGATAAATACAACTGAGTATCATCCGCATAACAATGGAAATTTATAGAGTGATTTCTAATGATGTTACCTAAAGGAAGCATATATAGAGTAAATAGGATTGGTCCGAGCACAGAACCTTGCGGAACTCCAAAACAAACTTTGGTACGTAAGGATGATTCATTATGAACATCAACAAACTGAAAACGATCAGATAAATAAGATTTAAACCAGCTTAGTGCAGAACCTTTTAGGCCAATTAAGTGATCCAGTCTCTGCAGTAGAATTTGATGGTCAATTGTGTCAAACGCCGCACTAAGATCTAATAAAACAAGTACAGAGACAAGTCCTTTGTCTGAAGCAATCAGAAGGTCATTTGTAATTTTAACTAGTGCTGTCTCAGTGCTATGATGCACTCTAAATCCTGACTGAAATTCCTCAAATAAATTATTATCATGGAGAAAATCACACAGCTGGTCTGCGACTACTTTCTCAAGGATCTTTGACATAAAGGGAAGATTAGATATTGGTCTATAGTTGGCTAACACCTCTGGATCCAGGGTGGGCTTTTTTAGTAGAGGTTTAATTACAGCTACTTTAAAAGACTGTGGTACATAGCCTGTTAAAAAGGATATATTGATCATATCTAATATATGAGTGTTAACTAAAGGAAAGACCTCCTTAAGTAGCCTAGTTGGGATGGGGTCTAAGAGACACATTGATGATTTAGATGAAGAAATCACTGCTGTCAATTCTTGAAGAGAAATTGGGGAGAAGCAATCTAAATATATATTAGGTCTTACAGCTGTGTTTGAGGTTAGATAGGTACTATCTGAGGACAGGAGGTCATGAATTTTGCCTCTAATAGTTAGAATTTTGTCATTAAAAAAGCTCATAAAATCATTACTGCTAAGGGCTAAAGGAATACAAGGCTCAATAGAGCTTTGACTCTCAGTCAGCCTGGCTACAGTGCTGAAAAGAAACCTGTGGTTGTTCTTGTTTTCTTCTATTAATGCTGAGTAATAGTTTGCTCTGGCATTGCGGAGGCCCCTCTTATAAGTTTTGAGACTGTCTGTCCAGATTAAACGAGATTCTTCCAGTTTGGTCAATCGCCAATTCCTTTCAAATTTTCGCGATATTTGTTTTAACTTACGGGTTTGAGAGTTATACCAAGGAGCGAACTTTCTTTGCTTTTTTAACTTCTTTTTAAGAGGAGCTACAGAGTCAAGTGTTGTTCGCAGCGAGCCTACGGCGCTATCGACAAAATGATCAAAGTCGGTACAGGAAACCTCTGTTACTGAGGGACTTGGTATTGAATTTAACGACAGAATAATCTTTTCCTTAAATTTTGCAACAGCACTATCTGATAAACATCTAGTATAGTAACTGTTGCTGAGTGGCGTGTAATCGGGTAAAAAGAAATCAAAAGTAATCAGATAATGATCCGATAGCGAGGGATTCTGTGGAAAGACTTTTAGTTTATCAATTTCAATTCCATACGTCAGAACTAGATCAAGTAAGGTCCATTTGATAGATTTGGTAGTTAATTTCATGGCAGCAAAATGGGGCTGCAACACTTAGTCGACTAATCGATGACTAATCGACGATCAAAATAATCGGTGACTATTTTAGTAGTCAGCTAATCAGTTTGAGTCATTTTTCATAGAAAAGTACCATAAAATTACCCCAAAATACTCTTATTACAGCTTTTTACATTCAAATATTGGCAGCTTTACACACTCCCATGACGGTGAACTAAAACCCTTTGGCGTGAGTACAAAACAAGACATTAGATGACATAATTTTGGGTTTGGGAGAGACAAACCAACATTTTTCAACATTTTAACACATTTTTCGATAAAATGATTTGTCAACAAATCGAAGAAATAATCGACCAGTTAGTCAGCAGTGAAAATAATCGTTAGTTGCAGCCCTACTGCAAAATGTTTTAATGCCAGTGATTGCAAAGAAAATAAAATACTGCTTACTTGAGCTGTCAATCAAACACAACCTGTTTACACCCCTACCACCCTGGTTTGAGCAGCCCAGTAAGCTGTTTTTGAACTCGATTTTCCAATAATTCTGAATTTGTTTTTTCACTCAGATTTTTGTGAATGCCTAATGAGAAACCCATCTTTGATATTTTATATGTATTTTCTCTATTTCAAGCCAAGGTTCCAATGGCTTCAAAGAAAAGCTCCAGTATCGTCAGGAATCTACCAAAAAAAAACTGCAATCTGTGCATCTCTCATACAGACAGTGCAGAGCTCTCTGTGCTTTCACAACATCCACATACATAACTGCATGCTTATATATAGGATGTCCTATTACATAAGTACGTGCTGTATTGTGGGTGAATGCATTAACTTTGCTGCACCGTTTTATACATGTTATCAATTTTTTTTGGAATTCTGTCACAAATTAATTTGGTGTAGGGTTGAAGCTCACATGTTAACAGATTTCAATCATTATATTATAACTTCGGACTAAAGAAGTTAGTCAGAAAGTCGGACTAAATGTGTAACAGCAGACAAAGTGACACTGAAGGCATGATATTGAAACGCCAGTGAAACCCACTGAGGATAAACAAAATGGGATTCCACTATTTAAGCCTTATTTGGCTCAGTATTAGATTGGGTGAAAATACGTTGCTGGAATTCTGCCAAGTATGCAATATAAATAAAAGTTGAGTGGGTGAAGCTCTGCACAGTGCTTTGTATCTGATATTCACTTTGGTTCACACAGAAGTAAGGTGATATTTATGAGTCATGGTATTATTCTGGGAGACTAGAATTATTTGAAATGTTCTCTTGCTCATACCCGTTTCAAGAGGCGCAGTTCCGTGACTCCACGGCTCTTTAGTACCTCTTGTGATCACTGCTGGATTATAGGACAAAGCAGATTTGCATATTTTCCTTGTTCCATGCGTTCATTTGTCCATTTTCAATATGCCACACTCCAGCGTACAGTGTGCTCTGATTTTATTCTGAACTCTTTTGAATATTTGTTGATGTAAAATGCAACGGTATGAGAGGACGGAGTAAAACGGATGGAGACAGAGAGGGAGGAAAGAAGAGATGGGGGCGTTTACTCACCTCTGTGATGCTATCATTAGCTCTCTTTAGATGGCAGAGCTAAGATCACGCTGGCCTTGCCTAAGGTAAGAGAGATGAGAAAAACTGGGAGATCGGTTGGCAACGTGCCACGCCAAAGCAACAGTACAAATTCCTCTATGTTGTTCTCTGTTTTTCACAAACAACATGTTCATTCCAACAAAAAATTTCACATTGACAGCTGAGTTTGGGGGGCAAGCACCAATGTGAACTCGTCTGTCACAAACAATTATATTGGAGTGAAGTTTCCCTGTCCTCAGAGGTCACATCTCCTGAGGCTCAGACTGAAAGTGATGGAGAACAGTGACAAAATCATTAAAAAAAACCCCAAGTCCCCAAGCTTTAACATTGGCTACATGGTGGCCTAAACACAGATATGCAGCCCCCAGTGTGACTCTACTGTAGTTACAACTTAGAGTCTGTAACTTTTAGTCATTCAATGAGGTCGCATGTACGTGTAGTCCTGCTTGTATGATGAATTTTGAATATTCCTCACATAAAATATTCAAGACACTTGAAGCCCTCCGAGGATTCAAAATATTTACATAACCGCAGGCTTCTATGTATAGAATTTGTTTTATCATGGCTTCTATGGGAAGTGTAAGAATGTCTGCTGAAGTGGCAGCTTCTCTTTGACTAATCACAACTGGGACTGGTTAAACATATGAGAGGATGGAGGGTGATCCATTACATACATTGCCATCAATTCTTTGTCAAGCCTTAGAGGTCCTTGGCATAATAAGTGTCCTATAAAGGGGTCCTAAAGGAATGGGTCAAGGCTGTGATTGATTCTAATTGGACTGGTATTTTGGAGACAGTCATCTTAAAATTCCTAATGGATCCCTGCAGAACTTCCTCTCCCGGACACTATAGAATCTTCTTAGCCAACACAGTGAGAGTCATGATAGCCCCAGTGATACTGACATCCTAAAGACATTGTCAGTTATGTGGCAAATTAAACAAAGTTTTGCTGGAGGACTGCACACATCTACTCCAATTAGATAACCAGAGTCTGTGTTGCTGTCACATATTAGTCTCCACTTCAGAATTTCCCTCCATCTCTTGGAGCCATTAAGGGCTGCTTGCTGCACGCTGACCCCTTATATGAGCTCACAGGTGAGAAGGGACTGACAAAGGAAAAGTGTTTTCCAGCCCAGTTATTTTCTCATTCATTTGCACTTTGAGAAGTCACAGTTGACCAAGCATTGTTAACAGTGGCTTAATGAGATGGGATTACTTATATGCCTTGCCAGAAAATGTTTACATGCTGTGTAATCTGAGCCACGCTGCACTGTGCAAGGAATTCCCAAACCCAGTGACATAACCATACGGCCTGTTGAAACAGTGGAGTTGTTTTTGGTCATTAGCTTACATAATTCATGCATTTTAGGCATCAAGATAACCACTTTACTAAAACCTTCTCCTGTGTGTGCAGCAAATCAGGATGAGCCCATGTAAAACTATGAGGGCCACCTTTATAAAAGGCAGTGCCCACACCGTTCCTTGTCCACTTTTCTTCAGCAACTCATGCCAACAACATGGCAGAGAATGTCTTCATCAGACAGCTGTGACTGACTTCTTTCTTTTGGCCTTCATCTTGGTTGCTAATGTCAGCCCGCATTAGCAGAGCTTCATCTACTTTGGCATCGAGCACTCGTTTTGGTGAATAGGGCCAGCCAGACCATCTTGCCCTGCCAGTAGCAAGATCACCCCTCATGGTGATACTGCACTGTGAAGACAATGAGGCGTAGTTTGTTGGTGATGCTTCGAAGACCTACTTCTTTTACCCAGTCTATACAAACTGCTATCATTTACCCCTCTGGAGGAGGTTGATGACTCTGAAGATGACTTGTTCTCCACTGAGGTGGATGTCAAGTTCATTTTAGTATCTTGAAGGGGTATCCAATTCTACTAGGAAAGTCCCTGTCCCACTGGATGGTCTTTTAGTTGTCAACTTCAACTGGCTGTACTAGCTGGACTGAGCATAGGCTACTGGTGTAACAACAATAAGTCTCTTGGGAAAATGGGCAATATTTCGGGAGATCCGAGGTAGTGCCTGTCATTTTAGCTAAACCCAATGGGTTTCAAAATTGCATTTCAGCTAATGTGTTCTGCCTCGCCACACAGGCTTTTTATCTTTTTTATCTACATGAGTGATAAATACTACACAGATAAATGGAAGTTAGAGCACTTTTGATACCGAAATCTTGCCCCATTGCCTACAGACTCTGCATACATATGCAGATATCTGTTAAAATTGACCTGTGTCAAGAGACAATGACCTATTACTGTATGTGGTCCATGTCATGGCTCTGGCCGACTCCAATGTCCAGAATGTTTGATTAGGCACGACTGTCCTCAGATGACAGGAAAGAGACTGGACTGGGCAATAGGGATGGGCATTTGAAGAAATTTCCCTTATCGATAATAGGAAAAATTAACGATCAATTATCGATAAAATGTCCATGACAGAAAATACTAAAGGCGGCATGTTTTTCCTCAATCAAATGCTTATTCCACGACAAACATATAACACAACAATCCTCGTAGACACGGCAAACAATCCTCTTAGACAAGGCAGTTAAATTTTATGTTTAAACATTAAACAAAAAGGTATGTTGCGCTCTGGTGTTGAACACCGGCAGCCGGGAGCTGCGCTCCGGGAGCACAGTAACATTACCTGTTGAGACGGTGGGTGATTAACGTTAACCTGCATCGGATGAACATTGTTCAAGTGGTTCATCATTTGGGTTGATGAGTTGTGTTTGTAGACGACATCCACAGTATTTACAATGAATTTAATCATTTTTTAAATTGAAATGGCACCACACCGAACTCCGCTTTGAGCGCTACGACAGCCTGTAGGCATTTGAGCTTTTCTCCTAATTAGTTAAATGTCGCCCCCTGCTGGTAAATTGTCTTATTGCTGCCACATAGTGAAATTCATGGCATTGCTTCAGATGTAACACACTACACAATAGATCCAATAACATTTCACGTTATCGAAAAAACATTAACGATTGATTATTGATTAATCAATTAATTATGCCCTTCCCTACTGGGCAAGAAGAAGAAGTGAGACCGGGAGATCCGGTGTACCAAATGGATATCTGGGCTAAGACTTCCTCTTCTGTGTGTTTTGGTTATTTGGCTAATCTCTTTTAACAGATGTAGGCACATGTAGAGCTGGGCGATATGACCACATTTTAATCCAATGAATAAAAAGTTGGCCTATGCATTCCACCTCTCCACATAGACTTTTTATCTTTTTTACCTACATGAGTGGTAAATACTACTCAGACTACAAATAGAAATTTGAACACTTGTGATCTCGGCATACACATGCAGATATCTGTTTGTAGAGATTTGTCTGTGTCGAGACAATGAGCTCTTATGAGGCCCATGTCATGGCTCTGGCCGACTCCAATGTTCAGTATGTTTGATTCAGCATGACTGTCCTCAGATGACAGGAAAGAGAGGTTCTTATGGAGGAAGAACAAGCACAGCTGAAGCATCATATTCCCCCATGCTCCTGCCAATTAGCTGTGCTTGTGCTCCTGCTGATTAGAAGATGCTGAGCGTTTCAGTATCCAAAAGAAAGTCTGGCTTCTCAGATGCCACTGCAATCCAAAGTCGCCAGACTGCCCGGCTTCTGACACTTCCCCTCACTTAACCATTAAGGTCCAAGGGGGGGCCATGGTTAACTTGCTGACTCACAGGGATCCCCCCAGCCAGAGATTGAGAAAGCATGACTCGATACAGGAGTGGCTGACCCAGTATGTGTGACATCCAGATGGCAGGCCCAGCAATGTGACTGACTGCATGACTCCACACTCTCCCACCCTCCCAACAGATAAAATGCCCAGCCCAAGGCAGCCACATAGATATATTACATCATAGTTATTGGAGCAGTAATTAACATAGTGTTTCTGTTTTATTAGTCCGCCACTATTATGATTGTGCAATTATGCCTGATGATGGAATTAATCTTGATTTGGTAGTTGGTAGGTCATCATAAACGTATGGAGAAATGCAGGAGACAGCCTCAGAGAGGGGGCCTGTGCATTTGCTGAGCAATGGTGTAATGCTGTATTTCGACTGACATCAGCCTACTCAATTATTTAAATGAGACAAACATGTTAGCAAATTAGGTTTCCAACGCAAAGTGCTCAGGCAAAAAAATGCAAACCTCATCTGGCAACGCTGTTGTCCAGTCAAAAACATGCAATCACATATTCCTGTTGGACAACCATTATCTGGGCTGCTCCTGCTGTTAACCTGGCAATTCCTCATATTAGGGGCTTAAACAGAATAGACCATCTGAACAGTATTGTGTCTTCTCACTTGTTATGGACAAACTCAGTATTGGGTTTTGGGCTGACTTCCCACTTGTATTGCTGCACCTAAGACGAGTGGCTTTCCCAATCAAGTCCTGTCTTACTTTACCATCATTATTGCCGTGATAGATGATTCTGTTTTTCAAATCCTTTAATAAAATTACTTGTGTCTCAAAAATTAGCCTCTAGCTGTAGTAATTCAGGTAGCTGCCAAATTACGTTAGACTCAACGACAGACACCTATACACAGCAGGTGGAATTAAAAGGCAGATTGCTCAGTCAAATCTTGTTACTTGCAATAGTTGGATCTGTCCAACAAAGACTAAAAACATAAGGGAGCAACATTTCTAGAAATGTCACATTAATAGATCTGAGAAAATTGCTGTGGTGACAAGCCAAAATTCACGCTGATAGTTACTATTTTTGACTCATACCGTTGATGGCATACATTACAACAAAGGCATGCGTTCTGCTTAACAAGTGATTTAGACAGAGCCAAACAGCAGCTTGAGCTTATTTAACTTTTAGTTTCCAAATGACATTTAATGAAATCATTCTCCATCCATTATCAGTCCACTTAATCTAAAAATATCTAATGACTAACAGTAAATGCCTAGAAGTCAAAATCACTTCCACTCTTGTGTCTTCTGTGAATACAAAGTGAGCACCTGTGAAGCCTGAGCTGCATTAGGAGTCTTCTTTTAGCTACAGCAGCATTCTGTCACGTGCCAGTCATCTGTGGGTATGCAAATGAGGTCAAGCTCTGCTGTATCAGCCCAGTGTACGCTCGTTTTTTCAAAGCCACTTTTCCCTTCATGCCATTTTTATTGCGGAAAGAAGGCGATTTTGTTTTCCTCCACTCAGCCTAGTGCTTAAAGTGTTTGAGGGAGATAAGGACATCTGCATATTGAATCTTTTCCAACCTTTTTATCCTCCCAGAAACTGGTAGATATCAGGCAGCTCACCTGTTGAGATCAGTTTTAAAAAGAGAGTTTTGCAAGCATTTACATTTTTACCTCTCCTTTTTTTGCAGCTATAAAGACTGAGATGCTATTTTGAATAGTTTAGTTCAGGCTAAAGTTAACTCGCACCCAAAGGAGAGCATTTTTTAAAAGAGATCTCAATTACTGATCAATAATTAACAATCACTGCAAGCAGACAATCACCAGAGAGGATGCTCTTTGAGATAAAAGCAGATGGCCAATGCTTTGAAAAATGCATCAGAGCAACTGCATGGATGGGTGAGTCCAGACATAATCAAAACCAGCGCATTTCACAAGACAAATGAACCAGAATGGGGTAACAGTGTGACAGAAGATGAATATCTGGGCTGCCTCTCTGGCAACATTGGAGACACAACTTTTAACAGATAACCATGACATTTAACAGACACTGACAACATGGCTGCACCACTGATAATAGCATGGCGTTTGGGTTTTAATAATAGCTCCCTCACACAGCCTGAAGTATTAAAGTGATTTTGGCTCTGGTACCGGACATTTTGGCACCTTAAGTCATAATTATGTTTTTGAGGGACAATTGTTCAGTGTTGTTTGCACTGTTTCAGCAGTTATTCATTCACCCTGCAAAAAGTCACACTGCACCACCAGATTTTTCAATGTCCTCACAATTGATTTTCAACCAGAACAAGAACTGCTGCTCCATTGACATTATGGATTCTCTGGACAAGAGCTTTAAGACTTAGCTGTGTGGCCCTACACTGAGGCTAGTGAAGGAGTGCGCTTTACTGTACCAATAACAGCCATGTTGTTCCAGGACATTTGGTGCACCTGGATGCCCAGTGTTGTTTGGAGGCATCGATCCTGTACATGTGCCTGGTATTGACAGAAGTGACCACAGATAGGTCCCTAACGTTTGAGTTACGGGGGAATGACTGAATGTACTGGTTCAAGACAACTTCACCTGCTGTGAGGACATTCCAGCAATGATAAACATCTAATATACCTTAATTCCTTAAACAAAGCTTACTTTATTTGATAGTCTGGCAACATTCAGATTCACAAATTTCATTATTCCTCCTTTTCATATAAAAGCTGTTTTGGTCCAGAGCTGCTTATATCAATTGAGCACATCATTGCAGTTAAACTCTATATTCCTCCCAGTACTGTGAACACAGATGGATAGAAGTATAATTCGAAGACCAGTGTGCGCAATCTGGTGGCTATGCATTTCTAAAATAATCATTTATTTGCTTAAGGGTTCTTAAAAGCTGTGTAAATAAAAAAGCAACTGTTCTCTCGCGTGCTCTGTGTCTAACAGCTCAGTCTCATAATTCACCACCCTGACTTTCTTTGCTGCTGCAGTTAAAGTACATGGCTTCTATATTCATTATTGTTCACACACAATCCAGTTTAATGTTTATCACCATCATCAAAGTGGAGTATGAGGTAGATGATTATATCCTGTCTAATGCAGTTCCTTGATGACAGATTTTGGATGAGTTACCTGATGGTATCAGGGTGATTTTGTTTTGATCCTTTCCCACCAAAATGTAAAACTGAACTTCCCTGAAATAAGCCTCTCCCACTTTAATTCCCACCAGCAAATGCTTTTTGTAACCACTTTTCCTCTATTTGTCTCGCCACATTGCTGGACACTTGTGATCCCCTAGATATCGATGTTGTAGCGTACATAGTGTGCTTCCCTCACAGCCCTGGGTTTGGCCAGGGCTCCAATTAGCTTCACCCTTGGGCCTTCAATCCCTTAACTTCAGAGCGACTTTCCTGCTACCATACAGCCATGCCACACAGCAAACTGTACCTGGTCTTTTTCATCAGAAAAGTAGGAAACTAGTAACGTCACATTGAAATGTAGATTTTTAACCCTTAAAGCATACTAAAATCAAAGGATTGACAAACCAATTTAGAGGTATTGCTCTATATTTTTTGGTGCTGCAAAAACCTCACATCACTCAAATCTGCCCTGCGCTTTTATGTTAAATTGTAAACATGTAGCCAATAGCCATGTATCTCACCTACTCCCACAAACTCCTTGAACAAACTTGAATATTGCTCCTGTGTGCACAGGGAGTGAGAAGTGGGGCTTCTTTTTTGTTGATCCTGTGCTCAGGTTAAGAGAAGGTATTTAAAAGGATTCCTTGCTGTGGATAGCTAGAGGGTGCCCATAGTGCTGGAGTTACCTGCATTGCCTGGATTTTGTAAGTCTGGCTGCCACTGGCCAAAATATTTGTACGTTTTTATCATGTACTAGAACAGAAACAGTCGTAAACTAAGACAGGCTTCACCTTTCAAATCTCTAGCAGCTGCTCAGCACGACATCTCTTCATCACTGATGGCTTGCGTCTCCTCGTGTTGGGCACATAAATCCAGCTTGAGTGCTGAACTGCCTCAGGATTTCTTCAGTGTAATCACTCTGACACCACTGACCAAAGTTCTTTTGTACATCTCAAGCTGATGGACTTCTTCCCGCTCAACCTTTGAGAATCTCTCAGCACAACCTCAGTCCATAACCAAGCACTGACATTTCGACATACTCTGCCTCTTTGACTGTCAGCTTCCTTGGTGTGGACACCAGAGTCTGATGCAAACTGTAGGGCTCCTATCTTTGTGCAGCACAGGTCTGCTTGCTACAACCTTGACCAAGAAGCAAAATCCCCATGCATAAATATGACCCTTTTGGCCTGACTTCACAGCAGACAGTTCAGTGCTATGACTTGGGTGTAACATCTGGACTATCTGTCAGGAACAAGCTGAAGTGAACCTTTCAGCTAATATCTGAAGAACAACACTGATCAAGCACTGATGCCAGTGGATGAATGTACCATTTCACCTCTTGACCTGACTGCCTGGAAGCATTGTGCTAGTCTCGCCACCAGACAATCAGAGATCTCCGCCTTCTGATAGTCTGGGGACACTCCTTTCTAAAGTGTGCTTAACACACTGGAGAAAACGGCCGGCAACAAAGCAACGCCTCTTGCATTTTTTAAAAGGACACGCCGTTCCGGAAATGTGCACTCCCCCTTTTCTCGTCCGAGCTTGAAAATGGATGCCGAGAGGTTTACCTCCGTTTTATCAAACGTGTGCTCAGTCCACAAGATTGTGGAAATGAAGGACTTACAGCGACTTTGTTTAAAACTTTTAACGCAGTCGGACTATGTTTACGAGCACAAGAGTTCAGCGAGCCACCGAAGGACCGCCCTGCGGGTTTACTATTGGTTCTGCAACATGGGGAGTTTTTATAAACTCTGAAATTGTATCCGCCCATCTAAACACAAAATCAGGGAGAAAGACATGTGAGTCTTGTGAGTCTATCATTGTGCTAACTTGTTGGATGATCAACCCAAAAAATCCTTTCTACTTTTGTAGCTGATGTAGCTGTAGTTGCAGTCTAGAGCATACTAATTAAATATATAACATAAGCATAACCCAACAAAAACGGGTCTGCTGTCCTGTTTAACAGTTGCTAAAAACTTCTGCTTCTAAGCATGAAGAGCTATGAAGTTAACACACTCACAAGGGTGTTAGAATGCAGCATGTTCTCACTCCTAATGGCTCATTTATGATAAGCATGAGACATGGAGACGGAGATTGACTGAGCCTTCTGTCCATACTCTGCATTCATTTAATTTCGTAATTGTGCATGGAGGCAGTGTAGCGTAGATCAAGCAAAATACGACCATAGGAGTCGACAAATAAATTTAAATAATAGCGGAACAGAATGCATTTGTAATATAGTGAAAAGAATTCTCCATCCAGCTTGATTGGTTGTCCTACGCTTGACACTGTGGTGCTCTAGGTACCCATCTAGCCTCAGTTTTGGACATTTAGGAACGGCGTGTCAATTTCAACTCGTTGCTTGCATAGTGTCTTTTCAAAATAAACTTATGTGTTCTTAGGAAAAATAGGTTTAATCACCAAAACTACTTTAGGTCTAGGCAACAAAACTACTTGGTGAGGTTTCGAAAAAAGATTGTGGTCGCCATAAGATAAGATTGTTTGTTACGTTACTTTACATACTAAGTAAATTAAGTAAGTAAGCAATGAGACATATGTGAGGTTTGTTATGTGATGTTAACAGTGTAAAGGCGAAATCCTGTGTTTGTTTGACCCATCCACCATCTCTCTCTCCCACCCTAGTCAGACTTTCTCCCTTGTTAAACTCTGTCCTTGCTGTGGATAGGTGTACATTGTTAGCTGAAAACCCAGTGCATCTCATACAGATGCTAAAGGGTGCCTTGTACGTCGAAATTACATGCTGATGGCTGCAGACCAAACTGCCACATTTGACACCCAGGAAATGAGAACGGGCGAGATAATTAGTTTCTGTTCAGTCCAGTTAAAGAAGATGCCAGACAAACGAGTGTCATCAGAGCGGCATATGCCACAGAGGTTGGCCACCACAGCCAGAGACTCTTTTATTAATTGCCTGTCAGATGTGGCTCTCAGGTGTGGCCATGGCAGATGGCCTACAAGGCACACTGAGGTGGCTCCTCGCCTCACTGTGTGGCACCTTACAGTTACATGGAGATAATTGTGCTTGGCCAGTTTAGTTGTGCATTTGGATCCCAAAAAACTCCTAATTACCAAGCTGAAGATGTCAAGTTTAAAGTTGCCAAAGTAGCCTTTTTTGGTCAATATATCATAGTCAAGATACAAAACGTTTTAAACAAAATATGTTGTTTAGATATGATCTTTTTATACGCAGTATTTCCTGGCAGTGTGTTGATGGGGGGTATCATCAAATCCTGTGAAAGACTTGTACAATGTGCTGATAATGCCCATTGGAGGGAACAGATCAATTCAAAGGAAAGACAGTGAAACGCAATACATCATTGAATCTGTATATCAATAAAATGCACAGTTTTAAGACTGAATAATTCAAGAGCTCTTCCACAAACCATTTGAAAATATAGAATGGATTCCAGGAACAGTGTTTTTTTTAAATAGTTGATTTTAGATGTCAACTCAGTGTCTGAGAAGATGAGATTGCAGTCAGTCAGTGATGAATGATTGATTTAGATCTTTATGAATATGCACCATGGGAAAGCATGCGAGCATTATGTTTGTCCATCTTTCTTTTCTTTTTTGTATACAGACATGAGAATATTTTGATTCCAAATACAAAAATGATAAAGATTACCTAAAACATGAATTGCATGTTAGTATTTCTGAATATTAAAATCAGCCAAAACTGATGCAAGTATCAAACTTTCGATGTATTTAACATTTGCATTGATCAGTGAGGTGAAATCAGTTTCACACCAATGTCATTTTTCAACAATGGTGGGTTTAGGCCATAAATGGGCAGTGCTGCTGTTCAATTGTTTGATAGAAAAGACTTTACACTGATTAGTCTCTGGCTTATGGGCAATGCGAGGATTTACTTGAGTAATACAAGCTTAGTCATGATAGAAAACCCAAGTCATGATAGAAAACCCAATAAAATCCAGTCTTTGTGGGAATCTGGTCTTTGTTTTTGATTGTGAAGTGTTAACGGTAAAAAAAAAGAAAATAAATCCCATTGTCTTATATGTGAATCAAGAAAACAAAACATATCTTAAAATGGATTAAGTTACTAAAATTGTGTCTATTGTCACAGAGGAGGTTACTGAGTGACAATTGAGGTAGCTTTGTAAGGCATTTAAAGGGGCATTCTGTAATTTATTTGACTTTCATTGACCTCTGGTGACAACCAAGAAATTGAAGCAACGTGAACATTAATCTGATGAATCTTGTGGTGATAGATATTGCCGAGAATGGCATCAGTGAGCTAGGGAATTCCAGATTTATATATGCAATGAAAAGGTCATAAATTGTGATGCAAAATACATAAATATATTGCTTTTAAAGAATTAGTTGGATACATGACAAGCAACTGCTAATTTCATTGAATATAGCTGATTTAAGCCAACTTGTAATTGTACTACAGTGTAGTATTAGAAAACCGGCACGCATTTCACACAGTGATGTCTTAATTTCCCTGCTTTGTTTTTTCAGCACTTCATGTTAACAGACTTGAATGAATTTCCCCGCCGTTGTAAAGAAACGCTCCACCCCAGCGCATCTCTTTGTGTTTTCTGCTTTGTCTTGAATCAGAGCATGATGGGAGAAAAAGATTCATCTGTCTCGCACATGACAAGGGAGTGAAAAAGATCCCTTCATGTTCCCTGTCGAAATAACCAGAGACATTTGAAATGATACATGACAGATATTACTGGGATAAAGGTTATTACTCAGTGATATTCCAGAAGTGGTTTCACATTAAACTGTGGCATCAGCTGTAGGCAAAGCCATGTAATAAAGTGAATATAAACCTTGTTCCTGAGTGAAATATAGCACCATGCGTCACTGTCACTCGATCAGCGCAATAGTGAGTTAACCCTAAGGAAACTAATCTTACGTGTTTACACATGTCTGGCCTTCAATTTTAGAGACGTACAGTTACACCTCTACAGTGGGTAACACCTATATTCTCTCAGCACAAGCCCCTGCAAATGTCTGCTCAAGGTCAGACCACAGAAACACCCTATGACTGATATTGACATTGATTCCCTATAACCTTCCTCTCATGCTACTCGCACCACTGAGCCCCGACCAAATATCACCAGATCTCAAGATTGACCACCCAAGAATAATATTTATTATCTGACATTCCTCATGAAAACAGAGCCTCTATTTACTTGTGTCAGGCACTGAAGCATCTGCTAGTGCACTAAACTCTACAAAGCTCAAAAAAACCCGCTGCATGGAATGAAAAGGTATAGTGTTTGTGTGAATCTGGTTTAAATGCCTCACGCCCCAAGCCGTTTTTGCTATATATATTTTCTGTCAACATTGGAGGTAATAGATCTTGTGTTTTCCTGCCTTTGTTCATTCTTTCTCTCCTGCTCTTCAAAAGGAGTGATTTCTCCCCATGTTTAATATCTGATGATATTGGTCTGAGTGTTGGTGAAAAACTCTTGAGCAATATCTTTTCCAGCCCGCCCTCCACCCCCGTCAAAAATTCAATAACATCCCACTAAGTTGGATCTTTGAAGTGACTATATCAACTGACAGAGGCTTGAGGAAAAAAAGTTGGTTGATGTGGAAGGTCTCATACAGTTTCCTCTGTAAGCAATTATATCAGAGAAATGTGTCAGATATCATGTCAAAAGATCAAGCATTGAACTCTTCTCTAGGCTCCATGACTTGTCAAAACTGTTGATGCTGAGTTTACTCTTGCTTGTTGTTTAGAGTTTTTTTTTTTTTTTTTTTTTTTTTTTTTTGCAACCCACTTGCCTTTTTCATATGAATACCAAAATGAAAAAGGAATATATCGTTATGCACATATAGTTTATTATTCAAGGTTGTGTTTTGTTCCAGAGACTTTACTGTGCCATGAGCAGTGTGATCGGCTGAGGCATAGGAAATTAAATCTCCCTTTTTTTTGTCCCCTTCTACTCTATCCCTTACTTGCTCTCTCCATCTCTGTGTGTGTGTATGTGTATGTGTGTGTGTGTGTTTCCCTTTCTCTCACCAAACATTTACTCTGCTGGGCACACTTTCTGAAGTGTGAACTGAATTATAGATTTCTAATTTCATCTAAACTTGAGGCCAGTAGGCCTTTGGTGAATAGCATGGATATTTTATCACAAATGAAAAAGTAAATAAAAATACAATAGCCTAAGGGCCTGATGGAAAACCATACTTTTTGAGAGGATAAATGAAGGGAATTTTGACAGTAACAAAGTTTGAGTCATTTCCTCTGGGTTCAGTCTGAAAATAATACAAGCAGGAAGCTGGCACACTTGGTTATAATGTACAAACATCAGGTCGTAGCTTAGGCCTGCTCCCAAAGGCTTTAACCATCCTGCGCCACACAACAAACTTGCACCACAGTGCAAAGGGGAAATGTTGCTAAATTTCTCGTCCAACCTAAGACCAAGTCCAGCCAGGGAGATGCTGATGCATGACTAATTAACTTACCTGTTATCCCATCGGGAGGTCAGCTTAAGGCACTTCAGTAGCAGCCAATCAGGCAGGTCTTTGTTTTACACAAGCTTGCAGTCCATGGGGAAAAGGTTAGAACATTTCCACGCCAAGCAGCAGTGTTTATGGATTGTTTTACTCATTTCTTTCCCCACTGAGTACACTCTCTGGGTTGTTAGCTAGCCTATGTCACACTACCAGCCTTAATTAGAGCAGCATACAAAAGCAGGCATTAGCATACAAATATTTGTAGATGATATGGTTGAGTGTGCATAATGATGATTCCAAGGGGCTTTAGAATGAGACAGAGAAGGGGAGACAGGAAGTCGGAGTGTGGAGAGAGAAGAAGATGATGAAGAAGTGACAGAATTGACAAACAGGAGTAAAGCAAGTGAGGAAGCATCCAGTAACTGATGCAGGTGTATGATCAGCCTAATAGTGGTGCAGTTTGCATTCAATTTCTAAATGTGCTACATCTGTAAACATTTGAATTCAATAATGTCAACACTTTTTTTTTTTTTTTTTTTTACAGGAAGTCGTCAAAGCATTGTTGACAAATGGGGATTTTAAAGCAAAGATCCATCTGCGGTTACCAGTATACTGTTAAATATGATCCTTGTAAGTGCATAGCATAACTTGCTTTGTGCTCTTGGTCCACCTGTCCTCATTCCCAGGGTGTCAAGTACGACAGCTTGATCAATGGCCATCTGCGTCTGATTCCAACACACAAGGTGCCCTTTAAGGTCTGTATAAGATGCACCAGGCTTTCAGCTAACTCCAATATAAACCCATCCATCGCAATGACATAGGAGAAAGAACCACAAAGTCTAAGTGGGGCAGGAGGAAGAGGTGGTGGATGGGTCAAACAAACACAGGACTTTTACCCAGGAGACTAGGCTGGTGTGCCATGTGAAACCAAATTCAAGGTTGAGTTTTTTTCTAACATGTAGCTAATGTCAGTTGCCATACATCACATCTGTAGGTTAAGTTATGTCACAAATAGGGGTTGGGAAATAATCCATTCTTAGATGCATTGTGATGTGGATATGGGCGATTCAACATTGCTTCACAAATTTCAATAATCACTTAGTGCTGCACGATTTGATAAAAATGTGTGATTGCGATTATGGTGGACAATATCACGATTTGCAATTGTGATTACAATAAAATATACTAAATAAATGATATCGTGAGTCTTTTTGCTTGATTCAGTGTTTCCCCTACATTATATTAGGGGGGCACTGACCTGACATAGTTATTGTTATGGACAGACAGTGTGTCAATGACCATCAACAGACTGAGCACAGTCAAACACGCTGCTCGCTCAGCAGCGCAGCACGGAACTGTACACACAGCGGAGCGAGCCTGTGTTGCGTTCAGGCGTTGTCACGTAAATGACAAATTCCAGCACGCCATAGCACAACACAGCAGCATGTCAAGTGGGCTGAAACCGAGCAAAATTGCTCAGTTTTTCATTTGTTATGGAGTCCATGATTTCCCTGTGACACTTACAAATGTTTGCTTAACTGTGCTTGGATGTTGTTTTATGAGGCTCTGGCGGCTTTCAGTTGTCTCTTTGTCTTTAACGTTACACGGCTCGGCTTTCTCTCGCATGCACTCTTCCTACTTTTCCCTGTGCTCTCTCAAGTGCTGATATAGATTGGTCGTGTTGCTGTGGGACGTGGTGACTTTAACTTTTAAACTTTTACACAGCACATCTTTCAGGTACGGCAACGTTGGACAGAAAGACGTGCTGTTTAAAAGTTAAAGTCGCCACATCCCGTCTCAAGTGCTGATATAGATTGGTTGTGTTGCCGCAGGATGTGGTGACTTTAACTTTTAAACTTTTACACAGCACGTCTTTCTGTTCAACGTCGCCGTACCTGAATCCAAAGTATCGCAATGTAATAATATACGTTGCGTTTTTTTCGCCACCAACTCAGCCTGTTCTTGGTCAAGCTCATGCTCTTTCTTCAGCGTCTGTGTTGGTCACTGCTGCACGCCGGCTGCACGCACCAGGATAGCTTGTGGACGTGATGTCAACAAACTCCACACACTACAGGAGAGGCAGTCACGTTCACAGGCACACACGTTAACATTTATTTATATTAAATCGCAGCCCTTTATGCGGTTATGTAATCGCACAGCCTGACATCGCGATTGCAGTTGCGATTAGATTAATCGTGCAGCACTATAATCAATTATCTAAACCTTAATTAATAATGAAATGCTGCCAGAATGCATTAGGTGGCCCTCAACTGCGAGGTTAGTGCAGCACCCTGACATTCTACAGCATGGACATGCTAGAGTTAACTTATAATTCCTTTTCACAAATGGCAGCACTTGCAAGTTTGTTTTAATTTAATGTTTAAATAGTTACATTTGCGAATCATTTCTATGCCCCCACCCAGAGACCAATGTTAACGGAGTGGAGCAGCAATCAGCAGCTGATCAACCCACATTGCTGCATTGAACAACTTAAACCAACTCTGTGGTGATGAAAATAACTCTCTGCTTAGTCTGTTTCATCGCAAATACCCTCTCCCCAGCCTGCTTAGCATCTTTGGTTTTCCAGGAGCTAATGTGCAGTGGTAAGGCAGCTCTCTACTGCTGAAGAAGTTAAAACAACATAGTGGAGCACTCAGCCTCCCCATCATTTTGTTATTCTCATACAGGCAGGAAACTGTAAGTTGCTTTAAAATTCATTAATTATTGCAGTTAACTTTTTAAAATAAAAAGGCAATGGACAATTTAATATTACCAGTACATTAATTGCAGACAATTTCCAGTAAAATATAATGGTATGCAAACACTGGACACGATGTTTGCATATATATCCGACAATGGATTAGCATGAGTAACCGCAGATGGCTACAGTCCAACCGGCATTCCCTAAATAAATCATGTATAGGAATCCAAAATTTTTATGAATCGAAATGCATTGTGATTTATCGATAATCAGTTTAGAAATTGAATAAATGCCCTCTGAATCAAACTGAATCATGATGTGCTTGGAGATTCCAGCCACTTGTAACAAATGTACTCATTTTAAGCCAAATCATGATTTGAAGTAGTTTTAGTACACCTGTTTGCTGTGAAAATGGAAATTTGTTTTAAAAAGACACAATGCACGTAATGAGCACAAGCTGACATGGACACTGACACATCCAAAACAAACACCAGAGGGATACCTACAACATCATAGTTTGAAGCATAGGGCCACTGATCAATCTGCCACATTTGAGAAGTTGGGCGTGAGGAAGTGTTGTTTTGTTATAGCTGCTCTAACTGAAACCATTTTAGATTGCGATCAAAGTATCTCCAGTCGCTACAGGCTTACACTGAATGTAAATCCTGAGGTCCAGATGTGTCTGATATGGACATAAGTCTTTGGATGCTGTGGCTTTCTGCACTGTGTACATACAGGTGGGAAGTCCAAATTCCAGTAAAGAAAAGTGATGGGAGGAATGTGCTGTTGTGCTGTACCCAGTTGATCAAAGTACCAAAAAAAAGCACATCACAAAGGGCACTGTATTTCATGTGCGACAAACAACAGATAAAGACCCAAGCTGCGACTGTACTGCATTTTACTGCAGTCACTTTCAATGAAGAAAATTGTGTCTCTGCCTTTTTCCCCCGGTATGATTGTTGAATGGTAATGCAAACTGATGACCCTCTCTCTTTGATTCTGAAAGGCCAACACCAAAACCTGACATTTATGGTTGATGTTTTTGATAAATGACACATTCTCTGTTATCAAGATCTATTTTTAGATATATTTGAAATATCTGGTTGTGACATCATGTCTACATTTGGTTAAATACTGAGATACTTCTTAACAGTCTAATGGCTAGTAGACTTACCCTTCCTTTGGGTGTCTGCTCTCCTTGCTCTTTTTACTCAGTGTATGCTTCACTTGCATATGTCTTTGGTGTGGTGTAGCATTAAAGAGTTAGATATATGCCTCAATTTAAATACACTTATAGCATGCTTGATCAGGACCTCAGCTGCCTGTGACGATCTTAAACTAGGGGTGTAATTATACATTGATCTGAACTGACTATTGTTGTTGACACAACTTTTGACAAGTGTTATTGAGAGTGATTTCTTATGAGTATTTTTACACAACCTCCTCTCAGTATTCTATATTGTTGTCAATATGGCTGTGGAGATATTATTGAGGGTGATTCCTTTTGAGTCTTTGAAAGCATACCTTTCCCCCAGTATTTTCCCTTTATTTTTATGGTTGTTGCCATCTCTCTGGACAAGTATCACTGAGAGTCACCCTTTATGAGTATTTTCACTTTATAGGCCCTAAGAGGTTGTAGTCCATCCACACTATTTACAATCCCCGGATGCTTTTCAGACTGTCAACCAACACAGTGTACTTCTATGTTACATAAGCTGGACAGCCATTTTCTTTTTTTCTTATTTAACTACTTGCCCTATTCTTGAAGAACACCTGTGTTTTTATTATCACCAACACCTAGTTTCTTGACCCAGTGCAGCATTACCTTTTTTTTTCCTCACCGATACAAATCATCTTTAAGATATGCCTTTATTTTACTATTCCCTGAATGTTTAGGAAGGAGGTGCACTTGGACGGAAATACTGAGTAGTGGCCTAGTGCCGGGCAGATAATGGTAGGCAGCCAAGAAAAAGACAATGAAGGTAGTTCCTGATATCTTCTCGTATCAATCACAGGCCCCCAGAATCGAAATGAATTAAAAATGTTATCGTTGCAGACTTTGTAATATCAGAGAGACAAAAGAAGGACAGAATATTGTATCATGATGAAACTTGTGATTTACACCCTTGTCTTAAATCTATAGTGTTTTTTTTGGTCCAGTTAAGGGGCTGCACCACAAGCTGCAACATTGAAATATTATCACCTTATAAAGTTGATATGGAGAACATGTAAAACGTTTAGGTAGCATTTATTCCATCCCACTAGCAAATGTAAGGCCAATATTACTGTTTTGATATTGTTATATGTAACATGATCTACATTCTTTTTCAAATTATTTTCTGCTTTTTGATTAATTTTAAACAAATATTGAAATTTCTATTTGAGATACAAACAGTCCATGGCTACATTTTTCATTTCATTACATTGATAATTGTCATATCCAGATAGATATGGGAATATAAAGATGAGCAACTCCTGTTCTCTCTAACAATGCATCATATATTGGTGAGGAGACATAAATCTGAGATCATTTAAAGATGGTTTGTGAAGGCCTATTTAAAAGCATCCTCAAATGCTTTTATTAGCCTTTATACACAATACAATCCGTATCTATCCTGCTATCACCCACAACCTCGTAATGTTTTATTCCTCCATTTTCAACAACTCCCAGATCAGGCCCTTTTGTCCACTTGGCAATGAAATATAATTGCATAACATAAAATGCCCCCGGCTCAAGATTACCATTGCTACTTGCTTGCGTTACACATCCTTTTATCATCCGTATAGCTTTCTTTGTAAGTCCCAATCGAGCTGCTGTTTAGCATCCCTTGGGGGGTTTTCAGGGACTGGAGTATCTCGCCCAGGAACGAGGTGAGCAGGATAAGTTCAGTTAGATGTTAGCCATGGTAAAAGGAGTTCAGTGGTGCAGTTATGCAGCAAAGTTGCATGATAATGAGCTTAGTGCCTCTTTTGCTCCCCTGTGAATTAAAGAATAGTATCATTTGCATGATGACAAAAGAAAAGATCGCCCCAGGGTCATTGCGCCCTCAGAGGCCATGCAGTCAGATTGAAAATAACCATAGAAAAGAACTGTAACAATAATAGGTTATTTTTTTGAACATCATTATGTTCTTTTGGCATTTTTGCACATGAATTTGAGGGGTGCATAGACAAATGCTTGTTTTTAGATTCTGACTTGCGTAAATACCAAAGCCCACTGTTGTGACAATTACCCTGGAAAAAAGTGTCCACCCACCATTTGGGGTGATCAATACCTCTGGGACTTGTGAAAGCCAGACGGCTCCCCGCCCTGTTCTATATCAACGTATGAATGCATCTATTTTAATGCTTCCCCATATTATTGATTAACTAATCCACTCGGAAGCTTGGCTCTCCTTTTCCCTGGCTCACTGAGTACCATAACTTAATAGATCCCTTTGGGAATAGTACGCAGTGAACTGTGAGACAAAATGTCAGGCTGCGATTGGCCCTGTGAAGGCCTGCGTAAATGAGAGGAGCATCGGCGCTTGGTTGTATATCCCTGCGCATTCGAGAAAGTGGGAGGTGGGAAAGGGAGGGGAGGCAGGAAGGAAGAGCGAGGACGATTAGGGAGGGATAGTCAGAGAGAGGAAGAGATTCTAAAGGTTCTGTCTCTCTCTCTCTGCTTTACTCTGACTCTCCTCTGCCACAATCCAAAGGGCTTCTGTCTGGCTCACATTTTACATTGCTGAAACAAGGGTGTATTTAGGAAAACTGTAAATGTGGCTCTCCCACACTCAATCCTCTGTTTACTTGAGCTGAAGGTAGAATAAGTTTTAATGAAAGTACTGCCTCCAGTGGATGTTTGCAAATATTGTCTCTGGCATTACCAGCAACCTGCACATGGTTCTCCATTTTGATAAACTAGCCACATTCCACTATCAGAGGAATGGTTAAAAAAGACAAAATTAATTTTTGGTAAAATACATCTCCCAGTTGGCAATTTTTCCATGTTAATGTAATTCATGGATTCAAATGTTTTCATTTTCCCTTTTTGGACTCATAAATGTCACAGCTATGTTTTGTAGTTCCTGACAGTTTGGCATTGTGAACATGGCTTTAATTGTAGCCGACTTGATTGCTATGACTTGGCCATGAACGGTTATGCATCGCTCTCTGTCCATCTTCTTGATACATAGTGGTTATTATGTTTTAAAGATAGGAAATGCATTAAAGCAAGCAAAGCTCTCCCACATGACCCTGGAAACTCCTTTGAATACAAAATACATTAATTGCAATGCTAGTAGTTGGGCGATTGTTGCAGCTTTGTGAATAGATTTGTGAAACCATGATCCTTTTTCAGGTTCTAATAAATCTTCCTGCCTTGCTCATATACTAAACTGTCACACCAGACGTGTGCTGTGCATCAAAGTGTAAGTTCTAAAAGTCATGCATACAATTGACACACCCTTGAGATGAAAGGAATATAATAGAAAGAGTGAGCAGTGCTTAATGATTATTTCTCAAGAAAATCAAATGTGGCCCTGTACTAAAAGGACAGATAAAGTGCCTGGGATTTTTGTTTGTTCAATCATTATGGCCCTCCTGGGTGGCAAATGCGCTCACCTTCCTTTTTTCTAATTACTGTGATCAATCAAATGTGCCATATATTCTTTGACAGTGATGTTTTTTGAATGCATAAATTGTTGACGCACCATAAGTTAAAAGATGAGCAATTACTTTCTTTTGATATCCTAACACTAGAATTACGAATATATCTTCATTTAACGATGAAAAGGAGATTTGAAAAATGTGAAAAAATGTCTTCTTGTAAAACAATAATGACCACATGCTGCAGTAGAGAGTGTCACTAAGAAGTTCAACCAGCAGAGTCATCACAGATGTTTGAACAATCCCACCTTTTTGCCCATCCAGGCCAAAACTCCCAGATCCTCTCCAAGCTCATAGCCCAATGGTTTACACTTTGGATTGATTCCTCTCAGCCCTGCTTGAAGCCAACAACCTGTTTCAACAGGAATTACATCACATAAAGGAAGTAATGATTGTATGGGACCTTTGTACACAAGCAGGAACAGATATTTTTATCTTGTCCCGGTCAGGGTGGCAACAGGACAAACAGAGCAGCCCATACGTCCTTTTGACTTGAGCGTTGCAGCTGTTGGAGGTCTACATCAGGGTGACCTCCCATAAGGTCACATCTGGATCACCAGCAAACTGGAGAAGGAATCATCTCTCAGTGCCATAAGCTTCCTTAATAGCTCTTCTCAATGTTAAGGAGAGATGCCAAAACCCATTAGCATTGTACCGTAACATATCAGGAAAGACCAGCTCCCTTATTGAGAAACTGCATCTTGATTTCTTATATTCTTGATCTAAATCTCTCGGTCACTACCCAAGCCTCTCACCACAGGTCAAATCAAGAGCTCTGCTTTATAGCTCAGCTATCTCTTTTTCACTGCAGTCGGAAGCCTGCAGTGATGCCTCTGAGCAGCTGCCAAGATTACGATTCCTTTTACCTTTACTTGTGAATAAGATCCCAAGATACCCAAACTCATCCACTTTGAGGTGCTCGCTTTTCATCTGGATTGGGAAATCAACCAAGATTTACATCCTGACTCACTGCTGCAAACTGCTCTACTGCACATGAGGTCAAAGTCCAATGAAGTTTGTCAATCCATGGGCACTGTTCCTCAAATCCATGCAACATTTAAGAGACGTGTCAACCATGACAGCACAAGCGTATCCAAAGCCTGCAGTAATTTAGGAAAGAATCTCCAAATCTGCTGCCTTGGCCCAGAGGAGCTTACCAACTACCCCAGTGACCTGAACCACAGAGATGGACTGAAAACCCTCCAAATCTTCCAGCTCCACTTCCTGTTTAGTGGGCATGTCTGTTGGGTTGAGAGATGCTTTAAAGTCCACCTTTAACCTTTTAATCATTTTCACTGTTGATGGCACCGATTGCTGAAAAGCCTCGGTGTGATGTGCCCCCTCCCTTAGCCTCCAAAGGCTTCTTCAGAGCAGGCAGCCCAAGAGTCTTCCTCTGCTGTCTTTCCGAAATCACACTAAAGAGAGAAAGCCAGCACAAATAATGAATGCAAATGGCCTATACCATCAGAATCCCATCACTGGGTATTTATTTGGAATCATTAAAAGCTGTTTTTCACAGTAGACATTTTAACTTCTGATCCTAGGAAAAGCTCAGAAGTTACTAATAACATTAACAATGGCTACATTCTATTCAAGTGTCTTAGCATGCTGTGACAGTGTGCCAGAATGCATAATACCAGGATCCTGAAACTGAAGCAGCTACGTGGAATTCAGCCATCACTAAGTTGATTATTTTACACCTATGCTTTTCAAGCTGTGAAAGGTTCTGTCTATTGTTAAGGGTTGCACCTGACAGTTATTTATATGATTTTTATTACTTAATCTGCCTATTATTGTCTTTATTTGACTTATCATTTGGTCCATAAAATGCCAGACAGTAAAAAAATGCAAAATGAATGAAAATGAAATGAAAATGCTTATCAAAGTTTTTTTCAGACAGAAGTAACACCACAAATACACAGATCCACTGTCATAACATTTCGCAATTGCTCAAAATTGGTGAAGCCGTACATTCAGCCTGTTGAGTTAACAGTCTTGGTAATGTTGATTTATCTATTTTTTTCCCCAGATATTTCTAATATTTTCATTTAATCAGTAGGAAGTGAATACAAATATATTCATGTTCTCAAATGCAAGGATATTTCAATGCATGTGTTCCACTTTTAAGATAGCTCGACCTTAAACTTCTCATAATTTGCTTTAAAAAGAAGGTCTGAAAGTGCCTCGCGGCTACAGTTAACTTGGCAACAAAATGGTTCTTATCTGCGACTCCGCTCAGTAAGTGTGTCTCGGCTCTAGAGGTGAAAGACAGAGAGCCATGGATCTCTCAGACTGCTGTGCTAATTAAAGGTATCAGTCATGAGAGATGCATGTCAGTTTATAAGGCGAAGACGCAGACAGGGGCCTCATTTGTCACTGCCCAGATTTATATCCAATAAGAATTCAATTGCTTGGCATAAATGCATGGTTTGATGTATGGTGTGTGTGCGTGAAGGGGGAGCAGAGGAGTGTCTGAAAGAGAGCTAAGAACAGCAGAGTGGTAAAACATTGCTGTATCTCCTCTGCCATCTCCATTTCTTTCTCTCTGTCTCTCTCTCTCACACACACACACACACACACACACACACACACACATACACACACACCAGGTACTTAAACCAACCTATACCACTGTTTACACAAGAGCAGCACACTCACTGTGCAATGAAGAGACCACTTGACCTCAGTATCAGGTTACATGGTGAAAACTGGACCATGGAAATGGATGAACTTGTACTGGATTCATAAGTAAAGCAGAACGATAAGTGGCCACTGCAGGAAGTATGCAGTGAAATGTAGTCAAGAACATATGCATTTTGTTTTTCATGTTACAAAAGTTCATGTCACTGGAATACTTGTCTCCACATTATTGAGTTCCACCTCAGCTGCTGAGATTTGGTTATGTTAACAGGCCAGTTGTTCAGATAATACACTCTATGCTTCCTTGTGTCGCCCATACTTGTTATTACCTTGGACAGAAAACCAAACACATTTTTTGCGACGGTAACAAAGATGCAATTTTCTCAAGTGGAGCAGTGGATGAATCATTTTACCCTCTCCTGTGCCATCGCGATGAAGTTCCCGACAGCTTAGGTAAACAGTTGTTATTTTCTGTGTCTGAGAGCATCACATGGGTATCTGCTTAATAGCCATCTGACGAGGTGATGACAGTTTAGACTGTGTGGGTTGTGTTGCTGGGTATTTCTTCCTCACCATGTCTCAGTCGAAGTTTTAGGTGGTAGTTTGTTGGACTGGAGCGGGTTGTTTTAGAGCCAGGAAGATAATTTAGCTTGTCCAAAAAATATATGTGCTCTTTGGAGATATAGGCATATTTAAGCTGATAACAATTAGTAAGACATTGTAGCACGGACATTGCTGTCTCTGTTTTAACAGAAGTAATTGAGACAAATAAATCTGTGAAAAAAAAAAAATCATGTTCCTTTTCCTTCTTTTACTGCTTCTAATATAATGGCATTTACAAGAATCCTCTGCGCCTGAACAAAAACAACCAATCAGCACTGAGGACTCACTAACACAGCTGTATAATGAGGAAGTTTGCCCTGGCTGGTGGGTTGTACCTTGTTTTGGCTCGACTGTTTTAAGTGCGGCTGGGTCACAAACTTTCTCATTTTACAACTTAAATGTAGGGTTGGGCGATAATACGGTAATAAGGTATCCCATGGTATCTAAAAATAGCAATGGTATCAGTTTCATTACCGTCATTAAAAAAATCTGCCGCCCCTATAGGCCTATAGGAGCCTGATATAATATTAAATATAATTTATTTAATGCCTAAATAATGAGTGCTTGTCCAGCACCTATGTATGTGTGGTTGAGTTTTCAATTTAATACTATTACAATTTAAAACTAATAGTAGGCTATAATGTTTCTCTTTTAACTGCCCATAACTGTTGTCGGGAGATGACATTTGATAAAGTTTTTGGATGTGATGTCACGTGACAGCTTGGACATGAGATAGAGAAGAAAAGATGGCAAGCCACGCATCAAACCAGTTGGTTGCAAAAAAAAACACAACGTTACAACTTCTGCAAGCAACAGCAGCAGCAGGTCCAGTGTCTATCAGAGTGGAGGAGGGAGAAGCGCAACCCAAACCACCCAAAAGAAGACGACTCTGGGCATTCTCCTTCAAAGAAAAGCCAATGCGTTGGCAGGTCCAGTCGGCACCATACAGGAGCGAGCAGGAGCAGAGATAACTGCCTGTTGTCGTGAGCCTGTTATTCAGGGAGACGGAGACCTCCTTCTCTGGTGGAAATGTGATGGAGACAGGCGTTTTCCCCTGATGTCGAGGGCTGCCCGAAATTACCTGTGCGTTTGTGCCACAAGCTCTCCATCAGAGCGCATATTTAGCACTGCGGCCAAAGTTGTCAATCCACTACGTGCCCTGCTCCAGCTGGAAAAAGTAAACATGCTGGTTTTTCTGGCGAAAAACCTTGAATACTTTTGAAGCATAGGATGCTGCTATAGTTATCTTTATACTTTTTTTGTATGTCATTTTCAATGAGGAGTAGCCTGTTCTGATGGACAGAAAAGTTCGGACTTGGAGAGGGTAAACTTTTCAAACTAAAGGTAGGCTCTAAAAATAAACCAATGAACAGTTTTTCCTGTTGCGTTCTCAGGATAGGATTATATATGCCCATTTTCGGTTGTGCCTTGTTATTTATTGTTCTGTTTTTCTTATTTGGTAAGCCCTAGTACTGGATGCTGTAGAGCTGTGCTTTTAATTTGATTTATGTTGATAGGTTCTAAAAATAAACCACCAGACAGTACCCATTGCGGTCTGAGGATACGCTGTATAGCACACATTATCATTACTGCCGTTATTTATTGTTACTTTTTTGGAAGTGGACTGTAGCCCACAGACAATTTGTTGTTATTTCATTCTGTTTGGTTGACTGCTGCATTTGCACTTTTTTAAATATTTGTTAATAAAAGTTATTAATGTTGTACATGTTTTGTTGTTATTTTTCAGTATTCTTAGGCCTATGTAATGTTTGTTATTCTGTTTCTGAATGGTATAGGCACAAGCCGACATTTTGGCGACTCCCTCTGAGCCCACTTTCTGAGTGATGTTTAATTAGTCACGGTAATACTGTATACCCCAGGAAAATGTGGGAAAGGTTTTACGGTAACAAAATTTGGATACCGCCCAACTCTAATGTACGATATATTGATATATTTTCAAGCGAGATATAGATTTAGACAATGCTTTTTATATCGGTATGGGGTTAAGTTGTGTTACATAATGCATATCAGTATGCATCTCTCCTCTCTCAGACTCTGCTCCGCCATACTTGCTCACAAGTTTTTCAAGTGAGACACAGTAATGCCACTGTGTTTAATCTGTCCGTTGATTAGTCTGCAGTGCCACATCGGTCTATAAGTTGCAAGTGTTTTGCTAAATCAGTCTGTGAGATGAATAAATTATCGCAGTAGCACATAAACAATGCTGTGGGCCTTTTCCGTTGTCACTTTTGGCTGTGCTGAGTGAGGCCAGGCTGCGCGGATTTGCATTTCCATTATCAGTTTAGATATGCCGTACAACACCGAGCTTCGCCAGAGATAGACCTTTTGAAGCTTCTCACTGAATCTCTGTAATGTGGTTTTTACTTTAGATATCCGCTTTATTTTACTGTTTCATGTTCGCTATCAGCTGTATTAGAAGTTGTGTGAAGTTGCTGCTCGAAAACTCAGCATTTCCTTATTTTGCTGCTTCACAATAAAGGTTTATACAAAACAAAATAATGGGGGACTTTTATTGTAAAGAATCTGTAGGCAATGAAATATGTTTAACACCAAATTAGTGGAACTTTGTTAGCAGCTTTTCTTCAAACAAGACAAGTCTAATCATACCACAGGGAGGAAAGTGAAAGCAGAAACAGCCACAGAGAGATGTTGATGAAGAGCTGCAGACAACAGGCTCTTACTGCATCTCTGCAAACAGCTCACCTCCAACAGGTAAACTTCTTTACCTGCCCTGCTGTGGAAAAACACATGCAGCAAAAATAACAGGGAACTTTAGCTGTAGATCAGCTTGCAACTTAACATGTAGCCCATTTTGTAGAAAATACCGCACTATATACCATTAAAAACACTAAAAAGAAGCAGAGGAACATGATTTTTTCACAGATTATCTGTCCCATGTACTTCTATCAGGAAATGGTAACAGTCTCAGCAAATACGACAAAAAGTGTACTAAGACTAAGACAATCACTATATCGTATGCAGTGTATACAGTTGTGTATTTGTATGTTGGGTGGAATTTGAGGTTTTCATCTGTGTTTAGTGAACTAGGATATTCATAAAAGCAGTCTTTGGTTACATGAGCGCAAAATTGAGAATAGTCTATGTGTCTGAAATATGGCACACAAATTCTGGCAGTTTGACCAGCTGCTCATTTGGTCCTTGTGGACTTGATGCAATCAGGAGTAAATCCTGAGAAAATCCTACCTGCTGTTTTTGACCTTCAGTCATTGATTCAAAGGATAGGTATTGATTTCCCCAATGGTTTTGGCAGTTTGGTTAAAGTATAGGTTCTGTCTTTTCTCGTTTGTCCTCATTCAATATTCATGCACTCATAATGTAAGTACATTATTGGTTGCAATAATCCTTCCTGCTTTTACTGCGTGTGAAAAGATCCCTTCCTAGCACGACTCAAATGTAAGAAATTGAGTCCTCGTTCTATGCAAAAACACACCGAAGTGCATGTCATGTCTTGGTTCCTCTCTTCCACTGTCTTTGATATCCACCTGTGATAAACAGTGCTATTTACTATAAGACTCTAATGTGTCGGTGGTTGGTGCTCACTGTACAGAGGTCAGACTTTGACACATAGAAATATGTGTGGGAGGTTGAGAAAGTGTCTTCTAAGTGGCCCAAGGACAGAACTATCTATTGCATGATTGGGTGTCATCATTATCACTGGGAGAGAAGTAAAATGAATCCCAGACACATTGTCAGACTAATTTGACTCAAACTCCTTAGGAGTTGGATGGCCATTTCTGCCTCTGTTCTTAAACTGGCAGATTGGCACCCCAAATTGGTTCTCTCCCTCCTTTTACTGCCCTCACAACGTGGTCCCCTCCTCTCGTCCATTTGTCTTTTGTTGCATGAGTGCCAAAGTTCTTCCAACTAACGTGCACAAACGCTAACAACCATCAGCTCCTTTGTTTTTAATACCACTCTCGATAGAGACAGACTGTTTCTTGGATTTTCTCCTTTCTTCTTCTTCTTCTTCTTCTTTTTTTAAATCTGTTTTGACAGTTTCAGACATAAAGTGCAACAAAGTGAGGAGAAAGATCTGGCTATTTCATGACTAGTCAGAATCACTTGATGGCCCGGGGGTAAACTTGCATACTTTCCTCTTGCAGCATGTGGATTTGTCTTAAATCTGTGCCAAACTAGGCAGTGCAAACCTTAAAATGCAGCCAGACACAGCAGGTGTACTACACCACAGGGACAAACATAGCAATACTGCACCACTACTAGTGCAGGTTGGGAATATATCTTTCTTTCTGTACACAGGTACTGTATGTAGTTCTGTGGTGTGTGCCGTGGTGTGGTTTTGGTGTGAGGTGGGTAGGAGGAAACTTGTGTGTTCAGCTCGTGGCTATTTTTAACAGCAGCTCCCTGCCAGCATAAAGTTAGATGGAAGCCTGCACACTCCCTCTACCTTTGCTTCTGGAGACTCTAGCAGGCACTTACATAAACACATACATGTTAATGCTGGAATTATTAGTTAAATATTTGATTACTCAGTCAACTAAAATAAATCAATGATACATCTGACAATGCCTTAAATGGACTTCATTTACATAATGCTTTTACAGTCTAGCTCTCATTCACCCATTTACACACTCACACTTAAGGGGTTGCCAGTGGCAATTTGGGATTCAGTGTCTCGCTGCAGGACACAATGACCCCCTTAACACTTTGCATTAAAATGCATCACGTATCCTGATTGTATCTAGACGTGATTTAACCTGATTACATTAACAACTGGTATTATTATGTGTCTCCAGTGTCCACATTGAGACTGAGATGTGGTTGCTGTGTCCTGGAACAAAACCTAGCCCTTCTCCAACATTTGCTCAGCCATTGTGTCATGAATGGCTCAGTAGTGATCTGAATTGCCAAATTTCACTTGTATACTCATGTTTGAACATATGAAAACAGATGCTTGGTCTTGTCTCGACTTCATCCACGGTTGTCGTGAATATCCATAACCTCCTGAGACCCTGAGTACTTACATGAGAACATCACATTTTGGGTTTACTTGACCTTATACTTAATTTTTCCCAACTTAGACCTGTTGTCCTCATTCGTGGACACTTTTGTGCCATCTAGTGGTAGTAAGAGCACAATACACTAATCCATGTAAAAACAAGATGGCAGTCATCTCTGCCAAGTCAGTCTGTGGCTGATCCCGACACAAGGGTGGACAAGGTCCAAAACCTGATCACAATTTATGGTTGAAACTTGTTTATTTATGATTAATAATGTTTGTAGTTTGATATGGCAACACTCGTACTCGTACTCGTTGTCCTCCGCTTATCCGGGTCCGGGTCGCGGGGGCAGCAGCCTCAGCAAAGAAGCCCAGACAGTCCTCTCCCCCGCCACTTCCGTCAGCTCTTCCGCGGGAACCCCGAGGCGTTCCCAGGCCAGCCGGACGATGTAGTCCCTCCAGCGTGTTCTGGGGCGGCTCCGAGGTCTCCTCCCGGTTGGACATGCCCGAAACACCTCCCAAGGGAGGCGTCCGGAAGGCATCCTTACCAGATGCCCGAACCACCTCAACTGGCTCCTCTCGATGTGGAGGGGCAGCGGCTCTACTCCGAGTCCCTCCCGGATGTCCGAGCTCCTCACCCTATCCCTAAGGCTGAGCCCAGCCACCCTGCGGAGGAAACTCATTTCGGCTGCTTGTACTCGCGATCTCATTCTTTCGGTCACTACCCAGAGCTCGTGACCATAGGTGAGGGTTGGAACGTAGATCGACCGGTAAATTGAGAGCTTCGCTTTCTGGCCAAGCTCCCTCTTCACCACAACGGACCGGTTAAGCGCCTGCATCACTGCTGACGCCGCCCCAATCTGTCTGTCAATCTCCCGCTCCATCCTACCCTCACTCGTGAACAAGATCCCGAGATACTTAAACTCCTCCACCTGAGGAAGGACCTCCCCCCTGACCTGGAGTGGGCAATCCACCCTTTTCCGGCTGAGGACCATGGCCTCAGACTTGGAGGTGCTGATTCTCATCCCAGCCGCTTCACACTCGGCTGCGAACCACCCCAGCGAGAGCTGGAGGTCACTGTTCGATGGAGCTAGGAGGACCATGTCATCCGCAAAAAGCAGGGACGAGATCCTCCCATCACCGAACCTGACACCCTCCACCACTCGGCTGCGCCTAGAAATTCTGTTCATAAAAGTTATGAACAGAACCGGTGACAAAGGGCAGCCTTGGCGGAGTCCAACCCTCACTGGGAACAGGTCCCACTTACTGCCAGCCACGCGAACCAGACTCATGCTCCTTCGGTACAGGGACTGGATGGCCCTTAGCATATGGCAACACATTTGACCAATTTTAGCAACAGTAACAAGCTAAGACACTGTTAATGAGAAAGTACCTGTTTGTATCCCAAATAGCTAGGATAAATTAAAAATTTCAAAAATTCAGGTCTCAGCAGGATAAGATTTCTTGCTGCCGTCTTGCTAATAGCTTAGCACACTAACTGGCTAATGGCTGTTACCTTGCTGGTTTGAACGCAATTATGTTTTTCCGCCCACACAGTTTGTATATGTGGACTGAAAATGCAATTCCATTTACATTAGTGTTCAATGTTGTCACAAAGCACCCCTGACCACCTCCAGATCTGGTTTGGCCAATCCGATCACAGTCCATCCTCAAAGCGCTTTCAGGACATTTACACCTCCACTTTCATGTCTTCAAGCACCATTAGATTGCTGTCCAGCAGTGGTGGCTGCTGGTCTTTCAAACAGGGGAAGCTCACTTTAAGTTTACATCATAAAATCTGTCGTATTGTAGCAAGGCAGTAACCTAGAGAAGGAACCTTTAATTTTAATTTTTTCAACCACACTCATGCCATAGAACCACACTCTGGACGGCACTCTGTCAGAAGACTCCACTCGCGAATATCTGCATGGGACTGAGCTCGAAATGCGACGATGCTGGTGTGTATTTCCAAAGAGCAAAACTGTTGATAAACAGCTGACATTTGAACATCATAGTCACGATCTTAAGCGCATCCTAGCGCACATTTAATGCAATGTAAATTCTTATTTTAATGTAAATTCAATAGTGCATATTTGACCATTTCATGGAGAAGCTGCAATCAGTGGATGCCCAGCTGTCTTTCTGGTGGTTTTAATCTGGGGTTTTCCTGCCCAAAATCTCTAGACATTGGTGAAAGGTTTTGAATAATTGGTTGCAATGATAGATGATCAACATGAAACAAAGGTCCCATACTGGTCATGAAGGGGGACATTGTTCATTGTGGTTGGCATCTTAACTCCTAGGCCACCAGAGGGCCCTGAAAATCTTGGCTTTCAAGCCAAGTTTTAAATGTAGCCGGTCAATGTTTGTGAACATTGCGGGATGTTTATGTGGGTGTGCAAAAATCACATGCAGTGCAAATATATTTTTGTATCTTTCTGATCGTGTAATATGTATTGCCCATATACTATATGTTTCTGGCCCATGCAATACACACCCAAAGGTAGGAGGAGAGGTGCAGCCCAATAGCAGGTGCATGAGATGTGTAGTACATGGTGAAGTATTGTCAATTGAAAAATATAACAAAAGGTCCTGCACATTGTCTTGGTTCAGTTAAAGTAGACAGGGAGAAAGGTCAGGTTTGTTATGATTGAGTCTTCATCCATCTTTCTTTGTTGTTTTATAAAAATCATATCAGTATTTTCAGTCATTAACATGTCTGAAAGGCGTTATTAATGATGATTTTGGCTTTGCAGATGTATTAGCGGATTGCAGTTAATGATGTTTTAGGCTCGTAGCATAGCTGCACGGTGGCTATATGTAACTTTAGAATTACATAATCTTTGTTTATTTCTTATAGTGATTATGTGCAGTTATGTTCTCTTTATGCAAATTAGCCAATTATGTTTCATAGTGTTTCTTACACAGCACTTATCCATATACCTAATGTGTGTATGGGCTGCATGCATATTGCAGTTCTCATTTTGCATATATTTTGGAGTGTATTCAAATATGCTCACTCAGAAATGTAATATTCATATGTGGTACACCGCAGCCAAGTGCCAAAAAAAACTGCTCTTTTATTTTCCTCCAGTTTTATTCTTTCGACATTTTGAGGGGAACGTCTCAATAAAGAAGATAATACAGTCGTCACTTGTCAAGGAGTTTGTCTGCTTAGCTGTGCTCAGGTCAGACAGTGAGGGTAGGACAGAGTGAGAAGGGCCATTTATTGAGCTCTATAAGATACTCTAAATATGTTCATATGACTGCTGTTGTCACAACTGAGTTAGAATTGTAAGGGTTTTGCGACGTGGAGCAATTTGAGACATGAAATATTGTAAATCTAACAGAGTTTATAAAGATACCCATCTGTGAGTTTGGAAGTATTGATGCTTTGTGATAAATGTTGTATGCTGGTAATCAAATCCTGGCTTGTTTGGCCTTTCTGGTCTCTGGGTCAGCATTTAAGCTGTCTGGCTGTCTTTGGATGTGAAATAGGATTAGGTTTATTGTTGCAGTGTTACCTCTTTTATTGGCTCCTTTTGACCTTAAGGACCCAACAGTTAGCATTGCACATCATGCACACCCATAACTCTTTTGCGTTGGCATTGCACGATTAATAGTGGTTTCAGGAAATTTATCCTACGTGGGACTTAATTCTGAAACATATCCTTATGCAAAGGTTTGTGTATTGCTTCTTGAAAATGCACATACAACGGTTTGTGGTTTATGATATCTAATGACTAAGAGTCCCTCGAATGGCGTCATCATGTTACTCTATATACTATTTCCCTCTCTATTTCTCTACTGATGGCAGCCTTCCTGATTACATGGGTTGGACACAAAACATTGGCTCGTGATTGCCTGAGTTATATATTCTTGTTCTGGTGCATTACTTTTCATAGATATGTATGAACAGTACATGAACAGCCTGAATCGTTGGTGTTGTTTGTGCAAACACAGGTGTTGAGTCAAGTTTATGATCACTTTGAAGGCTGTAGTTCGTGGAGCTGTTGATTTGTACTATGAGAGGTGTTTTCTGATATTTTTTTCCATCCAAATATATCACTAAGAGTAGGCCTAACATTAAAAACACCCCCTCTTTCTTAATATGATAAGTAGCAGCATGTCTGTGCAGAACTGTGCAGAAAACTTTTAGAATCAACGTCGAAGGTTGTATCTCTCCTGCTCCTCTGTGCCTCTGCATAGTTAATGTTCTCTGAGTCAAACACACACCAGAAAAAAAAACAAACTAAACATTTCAGCTTTTGTCTGAAGTAAGCAATTACTTTGAAATAATTCTAAATAATTATCCTATTTGCTTAGCAGTGCAAAAAGTGTGGACATTGCTTCAAGTTGCAGAAATCTCTAAATTATCTAATTTAACATTTTTCCATGACATGCATAATGAGTTACATTAAGCAGGGAGATTTTGTTTTTGGTAATGAAAAAACAAACATGATGCACGTTAAATGTAATGCAGTATAATGGAATAATTAAATAGGGGGGCGGATAGAAGCAGCCGTGAGAAAACAAATGCAGAAACAGGTTGAAAGAACTAGTGTGTGTTAAAGCTAAGAAACATATTCCAAGAATGTGGAAGAAAATGGCGAGACAGTGGTGATGAGTGATTGAGTCATCGGTCATGTAATAGCAGCACATAACCAAACCTAGCTTTCTGAACCTCAATCAATCAACAGCAATCAGCAGCCGCTGTGTGAGCTTGAGAGATGTGAGCGAAGGAATGTATCTCCTGCTGGGAAAGTCTACATTTTGTTACATTTTCATTTGAAATAAAGTCAGTAATAGGTCTGTGAAAGTGGCCAAATCTAACTACAGTCATTAAGTTGTCATCAGAAAGACTGGCTGAAGTGCACAAGCTATCATTGGCCCCTCCAATTTGAATCATCTTCTTTTTCAATCAATCTTTTTCTGGACTGTTATAAAAAAATCTGTAGTATTAACCAAACTGCCACAAAATCCATTTCCATAAAAAGTGGAACTACTTGTCTGTCCTTATTTGATCAGCTTTGACTCAACAAAGCACAGTACAATAGGATAGTGTAGAAGTGCAGTATCTGTTCTTCCACTCAGATACTTCATATTTCCTTCCCCTCCTTTGGTTTGGGAGGCATTACCGAAACAAGGCCTAACAACCTCAGCCTGGTAAGCTTGTGAATTATTCACAAGTCTACGGGCATGTATTTCGTTCCCCCATAGTGTGTGTCAACAAAGTCTCACACACACATACACACACACAGATCTCGTCTTCCACTTATTTTGGAATTTCAGAACCTGAACATGTAATTCATTCAGCGTGATTAACTTGAATTTGACGCAATGACTTTGCCTTTGTTGACGTCACCCCACAGCCCATTATATAAGTGAGTTTTACACCTCCTTGGGGAAGGTGTTTTTAAAGATTTATCTGTCTGTGTCTGCAGCCTCACCCTTCTTCTCAGTTAGGGTGGTTGTCTCCGAACTAAATCTGGTAAGGCAGGATTGAAAAGTGTTGATCAAGATGGAGGGGTTCCTGTTACCTTGAGATATTAGAGGTTTTCAATCCTCATATGTACATCAGTTCTACATCAACACATATTAAGATGTGTTCTTAAATAACTCAGTTTTTGTGATAGAGTTGGGTTGATTTCTGGTTTTGCCGATCCGGTCTGTTGTACAAGCTTCAACTGTTTTGATTTCATACAAGCGGCTGATCCAACATTTGTCATTGTGACACATTCCAGCACATTAAAAAGTAGCCTGCATCAGCAACCTGTGCTGACGGCATCACAGCACAAGAAGAAGAATTGAAAGAATGTAGGAATAAAAGGCAAGGAAGAAAAGATGATTCACTCTGTTCCTATCATTGTAATGTTAGTCCCTGCAGCTCAGTCCCTGCAGCACTGTTGGAGTCAAGTGCTGTTTTGGCTTCTTGCCTCTGGGTACAGTCGTAGCCAGACCAGTTGTTTGTATTGCTATTGGGTGGGTGAACAAGTTTTAGTATACCTACAATAGTTGCCGATGGCATCACAGTGCTAAATCCAACTTGTATTGCATGAATAATGAGCAATATGACAACGTGATTAACACACTATGTTTGTTAATGAACAGCGGAGTCACAAGTGTCTGACAGGCCATGCGCAATTTACTGCCGAGCTCAGGCCGGCAACATGAGGGAGATGAGATTCCATGTTGTTTTTGTCTACTAGAAAGTTCATGTTTTTTCATGAGTGACAAGACAAGATGGGGAGGCTTTGTTGTTCCGCCATTCATCTGGCAGCGGAGGTAGAAACAGAGTCGAGTTTTATTATGCTCCATTTGGGAGCAGCTGCTGTGTCAAGTGTGACACCTTGTGGTAAAATTAGATATAGTATGGTCTGGTGTTTGGCTTAATATCAAACCGGTTTGTAAAGTTTTACACGGGCACAACCCTTTTCTTTAACCCCCCACTGTGTCTCAGTGTTGCAAGGACAATCCAAGATGTAAAGTGATTCTAGATTGGAAACTGCTATCGCTCCCAAATGTATTGATCAGTCTTATGTGGTTATCCAAAGATCAGCCACTATTATATGGTATAAATTCTTCAGACGGTGTTTTTTTTAATTGTGTATCATCAGTGTCAACAAAGGATATCTTACTGTGTTACTGAAAATTTTGGAAAACACAAAATACTAGTTTCCCCTGTGTACCACAACTCATGGATTATGGATGTAAACAAATATGCATACAGCCCACTGAGCCCCATTACAGGTTGAATCCTTTTCTGAAACAGAATACTTGTTCAACAAAGTTAGTTGCCGTGCGGCCTTTTTATTGCTTTGAAGAGATACAGTACATGCAGTCGTCTTGTGGTCTGTGCCTTTTATCAATTTTTACAGAGGTTAATGGGGTCTGAGGAGAAGCTAGACTTGTGTTATGCCCCATACAGTGGCAGTTGATTTTGAAGTCACCTGACCCGGCTTTGGAACCCTCCTCACACTATGGTTGAACACGGGTCGGTCACGACTTGACCTTGGTGAACAGGCATCTGTTAGAGATAGGACTTTAATTTATTACTATTGATGTTTAATTACAGTTAACTGCCTCCCTTACTCGGGGGTAAATTAAATTAAATGTGATGTGCTTCAGTTGATTTAGCAGTAACAAAAATTGCAGACTTGACCTGTGACAACTGATTTACATGGATTTTCATACAACATGGACATCATATGTTTTCAGCAGCTCCAATGTCATATGTCTCACGTATTAAAAGGCTAAACAAGTCTTTTCCTGTTGCCACTTTCAAAACCTTTTTGGCTTGTTTTGTTTTTAAGTGTAATTGTGCATTAAGAGTTAATTAGAGTGTTGTATCTTTTTTTATCCAGCCAGTTGAACCAATGTGTTCTATTTTTGTACAATTACACTGAACTAGTCCATACCCATTGAGTGCACAGTTGCCCACATACAGTTTCACATGGTGTGTGTTTGGGATACAGGTCATAGGAAATTGCAGATTAAATAGTCAACTGAACCCATTAAGGAGAGCAATGTATTCAGACAGAGTTTTTGTGAATTTGATAGTACGATTGTTTTATTCAAAGAACAGTAGTACCATTGCCAATAGCGGGATAGTTAGTGGGCTAAAACTGTACATTAGTAGTTCAGGTAGCAAGTTGAAAGGCATCTCTGTGCAAAGTTTCATGTCTCTACGACATACGGGGCATGAGATATGCCCATTCAAAGTTTGCAATTTCAATTAGTTGCTATAGCACCCCCCTTTGGCCAATTGATGTAATATTGCTTCATTCGCATCCTCCCATGACCCTCTACCACTGTGCCAAATTTCACATGGATTGACCAAGTCAGTGAGGAGAAAAACATGGAACAGACACACCCACACACACACACCCACAGACAGAGTTTTCGTCATTATATAGTAACATATAGTAAGATCAGGGTTCCTACGCAAGTATGGAAAGTATGGAAAAGTATGGAAAAAAATTTGATCAATTTCCAGGTATTAAAAAGTATGGAAAATGAAAAATAAAGTATGGAAAAATATTTATGTTTCCAGACTATTACCACTGTTCTAAAATACTGTTCTCTGAAATAGGAAATTAGGTATTTCCAAAAATAATTTAATCAGTCCGGATCGTGTTTTATGCCGGGCCAAGTGAGAGCAAACGGCTCAGAAAACATACCGCCCCTTTTACCTGATTGACAAGTGGTATGTCCAGTCCGCTGCCCCATGACCCTCCTCCAGCCCCCCAGGTATCAAGTTTCACTCCAACACTGCACCTTCGACAAGAAGACGAGTTTGACGTGGTTCACAATGGGTAGATGCAAGTTTTTGGATGGATGGCTTGACAATACTGTATATAAATACTGGTTGGCCAAGGATTCCCAATTCACACACAGAGCTAGATGCAAGCTTTGCATGAAATCGTTTGACATCGCCAACATGGGGGAGAAGGCGATTCTGAGCCACATGAAAGAAAAAAACACAGACGTGTCGTTACTGCATCGCTTGCGCCCAGAATCCCAACCTTTTTGCCTCAGCCCAGACATTGAACTTACCTGAGTTTTTATTGGCATGCCATTATGGTACTTGGCTACAATCGCCTATTAAGAATAATTAAATATGATGTGAAATATGATACAATGAATTTAGGATATGGAAAAGTATGGAATTTTGAAATTCCAAATGTGTAGGAACCCTGTAAGATATATATTTTAGAGCATGTCTTACATAGGAGGCCCTTTTGCCCAGTTCTCATGAAGTTATTAGGGACTTTGATATAACACCACTATACTGTCATAAGTCTCACCCAGGGAAACAGCCGAGTGGGTGCCTAACAAGTTTCACGGTATGCAATTCAAAAGTGCATAGTGTTGCTAATTTTAATTTTTCATCATTTTCAATATAAAACTTTGACACTGATAACCATGATAATTTTGATTATTTTAATAGTGATGTACAATTTTCATCATGTTTCATCTTAACTATGATCTAGAACTACATGTACTGTGATAGAAGATTTTGTCCATGTTGCCGACCCTTGGAGAAAGCGCAACCTTTTCAACTTGTTCTGGATCATCCTGAAGAGCATCACCTTCTTTCTCTTCATTTATAACACTGACCTCAGTTGACTGCAGGTTTAGTGTTTTTGATGGATCCTCAACATGGTGGTTTTACTGAAATAAAGACAGGATGTCACGCTGGAAGTCAAACACAATAATTTTACTGATAGTGAAGAGCTGGTGAAGCGGTATGAAACGCTACACATCCTGAAGGAGGATATGACCCACAAATAGTCTGGTTACCTTGCAGAGTGGTTTCCACTACTGTGTGCCACTCACCCGTGAAAACGCCCTCTTCCCTCCATGTGTCAATACACCCGCCAGAGACAGGTGAAATGAGTTGCAGTAGCTGCACCTTGTCAAGTCTGCTGTGATAACTGGGACATCTGACTTAAATTCAAACCGTTAGAAGATGGCTCCTTTCCCTGGATGAATGATTTTTTTTCTATAGCCACTATGCATCCCGTCAAAAGGCCTATTATGTGCAGGAGCATCTTGGGTAAAACTGACAATTGTTCGCCTCTGGGGAACATGCTGAAGAGGAGCAGTGATGGTGTGAAAAAGATGAGAATGGCAGAAAGGGGGACAGCAATTATGCATGTTTTTCCAAGTGTTTCCATTAATGTTCATGTTGAAAAAGAGGATATGAGAGACGATCAGCCAAAGAGGGCAGAGGGAGCGAGGTATATCCCGTCTTAAAGTCTGCTTAATGCAGGGTTGTTTCAAAACAAATACATTCTCCAGCAGCTGGAATATAATTGTCTATTTATACAATTTAAACTGATTGTGTGTGATCGTGTGTGCTGTATGGGAAAAAAAAACCTAGTAAGGTCCCAGATCCATTGAAGAAAGGACGGATGTTACCACCATGTTGAATTTGACTTCATGAATAAAGGGATACTTTTGATTATTTTCAACCAGCTCTGTATCACAACAATGAGGGTAATATGTGTAAATGAACTATGGTAAACTTCCCTCCATCGTTTCAGTGCCCATTTCTACCTGCACATTTGCCAGTGAAAATCAACACATCATCTGGCAAATTTTCACTGGCTCTAGGGCTGTTGCTTGATCTCAGAGTGTACTTCTGCATTTTCCTATCTGGAAGTGCACCCCTCCCACCTCGCTCAAACTCAGACCAATCTCAGATCAAACGGTAAAACTAAACAGCCTGTTTCTTTTTTTTTTGCCCAAGATGTCTTCAGAAATGTATTTTAGTGCCCTGTTAAGCTGTAATAGTGAGACTTTGTCAACAGGAAGCAGATGCCATACTGTTTCCTCAGTTGTAAAAATGGAGATCAAGCTGTAAAACTAACCAGTGCTGATTAAATATGAACCAAGATTCTGTTACAGCGTTGCCTATTTCTCACCTCAAATGTAATCAGAAATATATTTTAGCTTACCATTTAACTGTGTTTCAAGATTGTTTGTAACCAACCGGCCCCTACATTGTTACCTGTGGAAAAAAGGCCATGCGTCACCCACCATTGGAAGTGTTCATTGGTCTAGTACGGTGCAGTGCATCCTGGCAGTTGTAGGTTTTCTACCTCTTGAGCAACAGCAAATGCCATGGCCCTTTTTTCTCTGTTTTTCTCTGGTCAACAATTTGAAAAGTCCATTTTTCTACTGTCTAGACAGCCCAGTTTTATGAAAAGGCCATCTTTCCAGCAGTTAAATACTTTTTTAATGATCATTGTGCTCCCCACATATGTGATTTTATTTCATTATGAGTCACTCTTGAATCAGGTTCTAAGATGGCGTAAGAGCAAAGCCATTACAACAATACTGTTGATTTTTTCAGCAAGGTGAAATGCTCTGTGCTACTATGTGAATCAACACCAACTTTACAAAGAGCAAACAGCAGTGCAGCTGGGTGAAGTTGTGGGTTGGAGTCCTAATCCTGCCAAAACAAGCTGTCATCCAATAATCAAACACAGGCTGGATCGAAGGTGGCGGGGATCAACGTGTCAACAACAAGCCTGTCCGACACCGACCGATAGTTCAACATAAGAATTGACCGATGCTGCCCTCAGGGCGTCTAGATCGGGTGGTGAGATTGGGAGTGGGCGCGAGAAAAACAAGCAGCTGTTTTGAGGACTAATGTAACCTAAAACAATGCAGCGCAAGCACTATCAGAAAGTGTGTGCGCAGCTATGAAAGAACACCAATTTGTCCTCAACTTTTTGCTCTGCTGGGAGATGCCATTTGCCTACTTTCCACAAACTAGAGGCCATAAGCATTTATTCTGACCATTCTCCTATAGCTGTACCAGATGAAATAAAAAAAACCTCACTGATATAATTCATGGCTCTCATTATTCTAAAATGTTTATGAGTGATCCTGTTTGCTATCGATTTAACCACCATGCAGCTGCTGCAGGTGCAACACACACACTAGCTCTTAGACAACCCACATTCTCATAAACAGATATCATGGCCCGGCAGTGGTTTCAGAAGCGTGCTATTTTTGTCCCATCAAGCTAAAGTGGTAGCCAGACAGTCCAGGAGCAAATAATCACTTTCAGCGTGCAGTGCGGAAACCGGCCCCTTCCGATGTCACCGATCCAAAGATGTGTGGGAGCGCTCGGGGTCATTATATCCCACTGGAAAGTTAATCTCGCACCAATTAGTTCCAGCCCAGGAGGTACCACCGGGCGCTGTGCTATGAAATGGTGGTATCCTTTGGGAACCCTCCTCCCACCACTCTCTCCCACCTTTTTTCTTTCCACAGATCGACTTCTGCACAATGAAGCGCAGCCTTGCTTTCACACACACACACACACACACACACACACACACTCTCCCTCTAAGGTTTTCTGTATTGATCCAGCCATCATTCAATTTTAGCTCTGCAATTACGTCTGGTGATATTACTGGGGGTGTTACATGACTCTTCTAATTGGTGTGTCAATATGATGTCAGAGTTTTTGCTGTTCTCTGATTTGAGCTACCAGTTAAGTGCATCTGATGTAGGTTTTTATTATTTTAAACAATCATTTCTTCATGGTCATGTCGGTGAAGTATGTCCTTATCCCTTTATCATGACGCACACACATAGCTTGTTCCAGCGATAAATGCGTTCTCTGACGTCATTTCAGAGTATACCTCATCCTTGAGTTCATTGCTTATCCTGTGGGGACAAGTTACAACAAACTGGTTGTTTCAGTATGACGCACAGAATTTATTTAATAAGTTTAATTCAAAGAGGCAGACCTTGCACAAGCTAAAAAGCCAGATCTTAGTCCTGGAACACCCAAAACATAACTCACTTGAGCATGTAAAAAAAAATCTGACAATCTTGAAATTTGTTAAAGATTTAACATGCTTGAGTGCAAGTAAAAAACACAATGAATCCTTCGATATGGCTGTCTAAATTACAGTTAAGTTTAGATGCTTTAAATTGGGAGCCGTCTGGCACAGCTATCAAGGCTCCTTGTCAAGTTGATTTGATGATTTTCTTTACTCGCTGCGCATTTCCTCTCCACCCTCCTACCCCGCTTCCACTTTTCTGCTCTCTTTATTTTCCTCCCTTGTTTATCTCACTTCCTTTCATTTCATCATTGCTTGATTTCTCACTTCCAGCCCCTGTTCCCTCCTTCTCCCTCCTCCTCCCTCCTCGCTTTTCTCTCAACAACTATTTTCACAAGTCTGTGTGACATGACCGGGGGGCCTGTAAACGAGAATGTGACAGATGCAGATGAGTATGTGACAGGAGTAGTTCAGGACTGCTCACTTACGCATTGCCCCAACCAACATGCAGGTCTGTCATGTAGTTAGCATAGATATCATTGTGAAAGTGCATTTTGACATGCTGGCAGGCTCCCATGAGTCCTCTGTTGGGGTCTGTTTGTGTGTGAAATACTTTCAGTACTGAAGGGTTCCATAAAAACACTGCGCATAAAGGTGTCTGCAGATATTATGTGTAAATGGCTCAGCCAATTTCTGAGTTGATTGAAACATGGAATGGAATGGCACACATGAGCTATAGTATGTTGTTATCCATTCAGATGCCTCTTGTGTTGTTTGTTTTCACGTGAAGTAATCTCCATAAGTAGTGCTTCATCCGACTATGGCTTTGGGGGCTTTATCACATGTTAATGAGTGGTGTCCTATTACTCAGTGTATAACAGGGCATCATTACCTGACAGTTTATTATAAGCCAGGTGAGAAGTATGTCTCTAGGGATACAATGTTGGTTGATTGGTAAATCCAACCTTTTGGTTGTAATATCTCAACAACTTTTGAATTGATTGGGGTGAAATTTTTGACTGACATTCATGGACCTCAGAGGATGAATCCTGCTGACTTTGGTGACTGACTTTTCCCCAAGCATGACCATAAGACTTTTTGTTTTTTGGTTAAATGTTTCAATGATCCCTATAAAAAGATATCTGCGTATGTATGCAGAATCTGTAAAAGTTTTTGTTTGGTCAATACTACGTAGACTACAATCACTAGGGGTGTAACGGTACACAAAAATCACGGTTCGGTACGTACCTCGGTACACAAGTCACGGTTTGGTTTTTTTTTTCGGTACAGTAATGAAAAAAATAGACAACTATTAAATATCTTTTACTTATTTGTAACCTTATTAAAACATACCACCACAGCAGTTAACTCTTTTTACACAATTTTTGAATGAAACAAATATATATAAAATCCTGCTTTTTCATATTGTTTGAATGAAAATAGAAATCTAAAAGTGAAAAATAAAATCCATCCATTTTTTGAATGAAAAATATAAAAATAAATTTCTGTTTAAACAGTTTTACTCAATTAAAATAAAAAGTATAGTGCAGCTGGTCAGCTTTACAGCCTGCTCAGATTCAGTTTTACTAGGAACTTACTTAGCTTTCCCACTTTGTTAAAGCGCAGTAAACAAAACATGCTTATATCTAAAGTGCAGCTTAAACAATTTTACTCAACTCCAATGGCGTTGGTTATTTCTTTAGCGCGACGGTCAGGGAAACGCTCTTTCTTTTTAAACGACGACGATATCGTAGTTTGCACCAGATTGCTTTTTCTAGTCATGCCGGTTAACGTTCAAACTCGGGTGGTGTCGCTTTAGATGTGTTAGCATGTTAGACGTGTTTCCAAGTACATACCCGACCGCTGTTCTGCAGTGTCGGCACACTGCTTTTGTCTTGTCAACTTGCTTATTTCCATCTTCGTATTTTACCCTGAAACCAAAGTGTTCCCAAACGGGGACTTAAGGTTTGCGGGTGGGTCTCGGTGGGTCTTCAGGTTCGTCAGGCTCACTTGCCATGTTGTCAAAATGCGAGAATGCGCTGCACAAAGTGAAAGCGGAGATTTACGGTCGGACTCGGTCCGTCACTCAATTATGTCCGTCGGGGAACTAGATATTTTAAATGGTTCGGCTCGCAAAAACGGAATTAAAATAAAACAAAATAAAATAAAATAATATCCTGCGCCCAATAATTCGGTACAGGGTCGTGCCGAACCGAAAGTCGCGTACCAAACGGTTCAACACAAATACATGTACCGTTACAGCCCTACCAATCACATTTGAGCAGCAGATGAGCAATCCTTGTTAAGAGGCAGAACCACTGGCTGAAATGTAATCTCAAAACCCACAGGCTATTTTCTGATGACAATTAAGCTTTTTAATAGTTTTTTAAAAAGAAAAATCTGCATTCACATGCATACCTGTTTATAGATGTTAGCCGAAATGATCAGCACATGGAAGAGCAGGCCTCGGCCCAGATCTCCAAAATTATTGGCCTTTGCACCCCAGAGGCTGATCGTCGTCAGACCAATAAGCAAGGGGTTTTGAGGTTGATATGTCAACAACTGTTATATTAGATTATCATTATTAGATTATCATTAAATCTGTCACAGAGGGTGAATCCTAATACTTTGTTGATCCCCTGACTTTTACTCTTGTGTCATGATCAGGTTGACATGTGTGATTTTCCGTAAGTCATCTTGACAACTGTTGGTTGGAAGGCCATGGTTTGGTTTTTATCTGGCAACATCACCAAGTTTGGTTAAAGATGAAATACCTGCAGAGTTAGTGACATTCCCATCAGCCTCAGCTGTTCTGTCAGTTCAGTGTTTAGTGCTATTTAGCAAATGTTAGCATGGTAACACGGTAAAGTAAAATGGCTACCACTGTACCCATTATACCGGCTAACCATGTTAGCACTGTCATTGGCAGCGATAACATATGTTAGCATTGAGTTCAAAGCACCACTGTGCCTAAGTACAGCCTCACAGAGCCAGTAGTATGACTGTGGACCGGTGATACTCTACTTATGGCTCATTGGCCAAATCTGGCCCTCTGTAGGGTGCTGGGTTCCCCATCAACCAATTTCTAAGTCATACTGAAGATCAATTAATTCATTTTTTTGGCCATTGAATGTAAATTAGGTGCCAGAGTGCATAAAAAAGCATCAAAATAGAGTATGTTTATCAATGAAAAAAAAAAAAAAAATCAGTGCCAGGGCAGGATCCCTGGACCCCCCCAACATAGGTCAAAGCTAAGTGTCCAAGTGTCCTCAAACCATAGAAATGCCTCTGCTTACACCCGACCTATGCAGGGTTTTTGCAACTGGATTTTACTCTTGGCAAAGATGAGTAAGGACAGCAAACACAGAAAGGTTGAGAACAGGCAATTCATTTATTATATATACGATAACTAGCCCCCGGTCTCCTGTCATTTTGCTAAAATGGCCCCCAGGCAAAGCAAGTTTAGTATCCCTGCTGTTAACATTTAGTCTTGTTTTTAATCCCATCCAAAATGCAAATATCCTTTACTATACCATGCTGTTCCACTGAAGTCACCATTAACACCTAGCTTTATGTTATTAATGATACATGGTTACATTATAGATAGGCAGTTAATGTTCTTTAAGATATATCACAATTATGTAGTAATCACTATGTAATGACAGTCGTTATTATGTTAAATACCTTACAAAACCTTATACTAAGTCACCACTAGATCGTAAAATAAAGAGCAACTGACTGAGTGCTCATTTCATAGATTTTACGAGACCGTTGTCCTTTTCCAACATAATTTTCTTTGTGGAGACAAAATAGCCTCAGCAAATTTAACAGTAAGTGCTTACAGAAGTAGGGCTACACCTATCAGCCTAGAAACTAATGTTTGATGTATGGACCTAAAAATACAGACTGCATTTATTTCCCAACCCACTTCTTTGCAAGACTTTTTCTCCATCTTCTCCATTTTTATTCACTTCTTCAGCCTAATTTTTGGGGTCATGGCTGCTGGCTGCCTTGGCTGTGAGGACATTGGACCTCGGTTTGGGGCCCCTCCAGACACAAAGATGTGCTTATGTAGAGAATTGCTCATGCTCCACTGGAGAATTTGGCTGTCTTTGCCAGCCAAGCCTCCTCGTGGCAGATTTGTCTGCTCACTTATTGTGTCTAATTCCTTTTGCCGGCTAAGGAGCTGCCCAGGCTGCATTGAGACCCCCTAAAGAGCCAGACTTAGCAGGTTTCCCTCAAGACTTATATGATGGCACTGTCATGTAAGGAGGCTACTTCTGCTGCCACTGAGAGTGAGAGAGGCACTTTCAGCGATTAATGTCTCTCTTTTTTTTATCGTGTTATATCATTGCCGGATGGAAGTGAGGTTACATGTCTGACGCAAACAAGATACTTGCAGTCAAGTCTTACTGTCACAAGCTGTCTTGTGCTACAATCATCAAGGCAGTCATACATTCATAAATACGCCATTAGTAGCTGTTCTATTTTTCAGCAACTACAGGGACTGGAATGAATGTTGCAATACGCTGCAGTGAAGGACAAAACAAGTATGGAGAGGTATACTGCTATTGCTTTAGAATGTCCAGCTTCTTGTCACACAGGACAGCTCTCATGCTGGCAGAGAGGTACAAGTAAATAGGGATGAGTCAGACATTTAAAAAAAAAACACACGCACACACAGTTTCTCAATAACTTCCCTCCTCCTGCCGACTCTCACACGTTCTCACTCACAGTTTGTTCTTTTGCGTACCCACAACACTTCAACATCACATATGAGGATTCTCAAACAAGTTAACTCTGAAAGAACTGCTGTCACCTAAAAGCAAATAGATGCCATTTCTATTGAAAGTTGAATCAAAGTAAAGGTTTTGGAAAATGTAGTTGATATTTAGTATAAACATTAGCATTAAAGGTAATACTCTGCAGGATATTCCTGAAAATATACTGTACAGACTCAAAACAAAAGCACTCCTTCTCAATCATTACTTATAACCCACTCTTAGTGTGTGGTGGTGTATTTATTTGCAGAGACCCTGCCCTCTGCCTGCATTTTCTTATTTTCTTCTTATTTTTCGATATTCATGACATTCCTGAGTTCAGCGCATACATCAGGTTGGGACCTTATAAAAAAAGAGTGACCAGGTGCCAGACTGTAAGCAGCAAACATCGAAGAGGAAGTTATGAAAATCATGAACACAGCGCTAAAAAACACATAAATAAAGCAAGGCAAAATACCAAGCAGACAAAGATGGGGCTGGCGACTTTTGATAGTGATACTGTTTACAGTAGCCAACAATTGCTGCATAGTTTATCTTTAACATAGTCTCACCTGGCCAGCTATTTTGGCCGGCATTCTATCCCCCTATTGCACTATCTGCATGTTAACGTTTTCAAAATCCCCTCCGCTGTGGGAAACAACCTTCAAACTAACAGCTTACAAGCAGAACATGGCAAATTTTAACAAAGATTTGGATAGTGCAATATGTGAATCGCTGTAAAGATCTTCACACATCGGAAAAGCTCAGACTCCATCTTGCAGGACCCTAATGCCCTATGTTGATCCATTTTCTGACACAGCCAGTAGGAGTTGATTGGCCACATCTTTTTACCCTGGCAGCCAGCAACTTTGACTTTAGCATAGTTCTGATTCTTTCTACTTCACACAAGCTTCTGTGATATCATCACTGTCATAGTAATGCTCTGCAATCCAAATACAGCTTGCAAATTGATTGTGGTTTCCACGAGTCTGATGAGCTTCGCCAGAGCCGAAGTATAGTCAGCTTCACTTGCACTGATCAATTTATTTGCCTTTTTTTATAAGTTTAATCACATAGTCAACATAAGTCTGTCAGACCTACTGGTTTTTGTGGCATTCCTCCCTGTTTTGCAAGGGCATAGTCGCTGCATCATGAGCTCAGCGCTGCCCAAGACAATTGTGATTGGTTTAAAGAATCCTAAACAAGCGAGAGCATTCATTCCACTATAGTAGAATAATAACATGTTCTTCCAGACCTTTCTCTAGCGCTGACACAGCACTGTGGAGATAGGTCTGGCTACGCAAGTATACCTTTAACATGGCCAGATGTATGCTAATTAATTGCATTTACTGTTTACTTTTGAAATTTGAGAGTAGTTTATCTCTATAAACAGATTGTTCTGGTTTCCATTTGTAGTCTATTTGTAGTCTGAGTAGTATTGACCAGTCAAGTTTGAGGCTGAATGCACTGGCAAAAATGCAATGTTGGAATCCCACCACTATCGTCTGACAACAATTGCTTTATATCCATTTTTTTTTTTTGGTCTTTGTTTGTTTGTTTGTTTTTTTCTCTGCGTTCATATGCAGATATCGGTTTATAGAGATTAGCTGAAATAAGCAGTGCATGAAAGAGGATGTCTTGGCCTGGATCTTCACCTATAACATATGTCTCCAGAAATATTGTCTTTTCCCCCAGAGGCTTAATTTGACAAATTTAACACAGACACAACCCATAGAAAATTAATTGATTAAAATCAGTTCCCGTAATTCCTAAGACATGTACATGAAGGCTATGTATCTCTTGATGTGAACTCTGTTTCAACCTCATCCTTGGAGAGTCCTTGTGTAATTGAAATAGGTATAGTGTCCCCGAGCCCAGCACCATCACCTCATCCTCCATATACAAATGGATTGTTAAATGGACAGCCAGCAAATGTTTGAGTTGATTTTTGTCACCCACAATCTGTCAGGCTGAGCATTCGTCAGTGCACATATTGATTTAGCAATATGGGTGAGATTGGCTGGGAGTTAGGAAGTAGTACATCAAACCACAAATCAAGAGTTCAGAGAACACTCAGGGAACAGGGAGTGCCGGACTGAATCTTGGCTGAAAATGACTGAATAAGGATTCTGTTCCGAGCAAGACGTTGTGGTTGGGATGAAGGAATATTAGAGGGGGTAGACAAAAAAAAATTGAAAGATCCATTTCAGCAGTTGCCCATGTTATGTGGAAAACCAAGTGGTGGTATCAGTCTTTCATAAACTAGTTTGAACCATCAAGCCCCCTGCTTGGACGTTTCAAAGCAACATAAAATACTAGCAGAGTGTCAACGAAGCCATCTAATCTGTACCCAAACTGCAGGTGCATTGGTCAAAAAAAAAGCTAAATTAATTAAAATGTCAAGGCAAACAGTCTGGAAAATTACAGTGAGTTGACATTTCTGCTAATGCCATGTGAATGAGAACATGAATGAATTTGTGGTGTCAAGGCAAATGCACTGACTTGGTTTGCACAGGCTTCTTAAGCACAGAGAATCAATTCATGATAAGTTTGTTTGATTCAATTTTTCAGAAAGATTAAAACAATGCATTGAGTCGTTCTGGGCGCAGTCCAGCCATGGATGACAGGCTGTAAGATCGATTCAGATCCTTTGGAGAACCGGTTCGACTGCTTCACTCACAGCCGATAAAGTAGAGTTATGCAAGTCTTCTTATTATTTGTCAGTCGAGCAGTACAAGAATAATGTGCTTTTGTATTATGATTCTCTGGCTGCATTTGCTTGTACTCATGGGTTCTAAATGAGAATACCATTTTCTGGTTCTAATTGGGTCGATTTGCCTTTGAACCTATCACTGTGCTGCAGGCAACACCTTCTTTGGATATATTCAAATGAAAGTAGACACCTACAAAGAGCAGGCACACACCTACGCAGTGAGTGAAACTCATACACAAACACGCTCATGCACATAGAGTATACACATATTCATAGGTTTGCTCACACACACACACACACACAACATTCATCTGAGGAGTTTCACTTTAGCAGATTGTCAGCCTTTGCAGACAGAGACACGTCAACATCACAGGACTTCTCCCCCCCCCCATGACAGGCGTCTCCATGGCACCCCTCAGATCACTGTGGCGCCACCGCGGCAGCTCCTTACATTTCAATCTCCCCTCTCTTCTTCCCCCACAGCTCGAGCACCGGGGTCTAGAAATATGTTTCAGAACAGAAGCAGGGCTTTGCCCACACACACATGCACACACACCCCTCCACAGTGCTCGCTTACAAACTTTTAGAAAAAGGGAACATCATCAGTCTGCATCCATGCAGAATTAAAGTGGGGCACAGTCAGGACAGGGGTGCATGTCACATCAATGTGAGTATCACACACTACCTCATACTGGGTCGCTCCAGCACGCCGCATCCTGCTGATAGGCAAAATCTCAGTGTCTTAATTTCCTTTCTTTGTGCAGTGAAGGGCAATATGCACAGTTAAATGGTACATGTAATTACTGAATTAATCTGTTTTTATCTAGAATGAGAAAATAAAGTGGAATTACTATCAAGATATTACTCAAGGGATGATTTTTGTTTCTTAAACACTGGATGCTTGTTGCATCTCGCAGTCTAAAGGTGTATAAGGTAGTTGGGTATCCCCAAAATGGCCCACAGGTATGAATAAGTTTGAGTGATGAGTCTAATCCCAACAACCACCTTCACAGACTTAGACACTTTGATGCTCCTTCCTGATAACTCCACATGGGCTCAGGGCTGTCCAACTGTGGAATCGGCAAGTGCGTGAAGTCTCTTCAGGAGGACTTTTCAATCGCTTTATGCACACTTTCAGGAAGTTGTACGAATTCATGGAAGCAGTTGGCAAAAAGAAAAAGAAGAGATGTAAACAGTGCACTAGCCAGCACCGTGTGTGTTTGTTCATCCTGGCATGGGATGTTGACAGTTTCCAAAAGTGTTTTCATTTGATCCAGCAACTTTACTGTACCCACTGAACAGACAGCAGACAAGAACCTGCCGTCTCTCAAAGTGAGCATGAAGGAGCCTGATTTCACAGGCCACAGAGATTCCTGCGCCCCTGGTAACATTTGATGTCACAAAGTGCTATCTCATTCTCACCGTATTACCATTTCAGAACCTTACACCATCTTGTACTCATCTTGTGCACACTGAGCACTTAAGTGGCGCCAGTTAAATGTTGTGAAGGTTCAGCAGTTAAGCCTTGAGGTCTGCAAGGATCCACTCAGTTCTCAGTGTCTCAGTCAGGCCAGGTCAAAATTATATTCAAATTATAGAGCAATGAAGTGGTTATCACAGGAGAGAATGTGGTGTTTGTAGTAAGGCACAGTGGAGAGTGGATCATATCGTGCTGGGAACAATGACATATCACTACCCTTTTTGGCTGCAGCTCTTTGTAGATGGTGGTGCGTCAATGTTGCTGCCAGGGCTGGTGTCCTCTCTCTATTAGGGTCTGTTAAGGTTGACCACACTTTGGATCAGGTATAATTATCCTCGGATCTGTTTGGCTCAGGTCTGACTGTGCTCTGTAGCCTTTTGGATCAAGTCCAAATTTGTGCACCAGTGAAGACCTCTGCTTTTGAACATAATGTGGACACTGAGGTTGGACCTTTGCCTACCTGTGTGACAGAGTAGTAGGTCAACTTGCAACATGTGCAACTAAAAGATATCTGCAATATAAACAGATTTTATTCACTTTATTACAAAATTACTCAAGTAGGTGGTAAAAAACAGCATAGCAATCTGCATTATTCTAGTAGAGCAAAAACATGTAAAATGGCATGTTATATGAAAAATGAACCACATTCCATGCAGAAAACAACTTACTGGATTAGTTGAATAGAGCTCATTACTGCAATAAAGTAATCCCTGGCATCCTGGCCTATTATGCTATTTCTCATTTATACTGTATGCAGCAGTGTAATTAAACAAATTAATCCTTTCACACGATGCATACTCATTTTCTATTAATTACTAAACTGGGAGAAAATCTGTAAAGAGTTAGTTATTTGAACTGTAACCATAAATCTTAACATTAGCAGAATTAACGCCACGTGCATTATGGGACTCAAATCTCAGCAAGTATAACAGTATGCATCTCTATGTAATCATCATTTTACTTAACAGATAACACCTTAAAGGAATGGTGTGTATAGATTTAATTTTTTTTTTTTTTTTTTTATATATACTTTATTAATCCCCGAGGGGAAATTCAGTTTTTCACTCTGTTGTCAATTACACACAGGTCCGAACACACACGCACAAACTGGACATATACATGCACTAAGTGGAGAGATGTCAGAGTGGGCTGCCTATGACAGGCACTCCGAGCGGTTGGGGGGGTTCGGTGCGTTGCTCAGGGGCACCTCGGCAGTGCCCAGGAGGTGAACTGGCACCTCTCCAGCTACCAGTCCACGCTCCATATTTTGGTCCGGGCGGGGACTTGAACAGGTGACCCTTCGGTTCCCAACCCAAGTCCCTATGGACTGAGCTACTGCCGCGTCATAACGTGGGGCAGATTGCAACCAGCTGAACTTTTTCCATGTTTTAAGCATGAACTTCTGGTTAGGATTTCCTTAGCGTTCCTTGTTCAGGAAGTTTTTACCAAGAGCCGAATTATCTGCAGAGTTCTCTTCCAGATGGACCTGGTGAGTTAAACTGGTACAAATCGGTGTTTCCCTGGTGCTGTTAAGTTCGTTGCAAATGGGCTGCTAGACCAGCTCCTGCTAAAGTTTGCTCACCTTTTTCTCTGATAACTTACTTCATGTAAAATCCATGTTCTCGTCACAGTGTGGCTTCTAACTACGGTGGCTGATGCGTAATACAAATGGGCCTATCTAGAGCCAGTGTTTAGTTTGTCCATTCTTGGCTACTGTAGAAACATGAAACATTGCAGACTCTGTTGAAGAGGACCTGCTCCCTATGTAGATATAAATGGCTCATTCTAAGGTAACAAAAACACAATGCTTCTTATTTTCAGGTGATTGTATACAAAAGAAAACATACCTATTGTATTATATTCCATTTCTGCCAGTACATCCCCCTAAATCCTACACACTGGTTCTTTAAGTACAGAGAGGAAACACAAGCAGATACATAGCGGGAAGGCAGTTCAAACAATGCATGATGGATTTTGTTTTCATTGCAATGCAGTAAACATGTGGTACCACCCCCGGCTCTCTCGAGGTATAAAAACATGTTATTGATTTCACTGTTGCTGTTCCATGAGGCCTGGTGGCGGCAGATTTCTGAGGGCACTGATGAGTGAAGGCCATCGACATGTGTTGGTGGGAAATGGACCCAGCGAAGAAGCTGGAGAGCACCAGTTTGAAATCCCCCAAGGATCTTGGTTCATATGTTGTCACCTTGAAAAGGACATTGTATTCACGCCAGCCTTGGCGAATATCACTTTGAAATGAAATGATCTCACAAAAAAAGCTGAGAGGTTTGTTGAGCTGTGAGGTGTTTGCTCAGTACCATGCACTACAAATTAGATGACACATTCTTTAAAAGTAAAAAATAAGCACTCGCTGTTCATGTTTTTGTCCACTCAGCTCATTAAACAGTGACTGTGTTTGGGGTTTGCAAACGTAGACTCTTCCCAAACATCTGTACAGACGTACACATGAGCACACTTTCAGCCAGGAGATGAATAATGATGTCAAAGCAGGAAAAAACAGTTTTTGTACACCTTGTTCACTGAGCTGTGGAAAGCACTGATCCTTCTTTCCATGCATTCGGTTTCTATAAATACAGTTTTATGGGTATGTTCAAGAATTGTTCAGGCAATGACACAGGTGAATATGCTCTCTTTTGATCCATTTTATCTCCTTACTAAGCTGATGTTGGCCTTTGGGTACTTTTTAGTGCTTTCTTCAAATCCTGCACACAAACAACACTGTTGTTTTTTTTTTTAATTCTAAGACGAGTCATATGATTTTTAGATTCTAGCCACAGTATCTGGTGTCACTCAAAATTTGAGGCATGCTGTCAAATATGTAATCTAATGCAGGGGTGAGTGCACTGGATGCATCTTCATCTTATTAGCTCTGTGAGTCCTCACTTTTTGTTTGTGTGTGTGTTTACGCAGCTCATAATGCCACTGAACTGTCCCTCAGAGTAATTAAGAGCTTACCCCATGATCCACTCGGGCAACATTGGGAATTGGCTCCACTCAATACATGCAGGATTCCATCACCAGCCTAGCAAACAAGGAGCCAAAACATTATGTGTTGCACAAAAGACAATCAATGTCTTCATATTGTTCTCCCTTTATCGCGTAAACGATAGTACTTTTTATGAATGGGACTGGTGACATGCAGCGGAGGGCGGTGGAATCAGTTGAATGTGTGGATCTATTCAGTGACTGAGGTATAATGATTTGCACTCGGTGAGGGGAAATTAGGGATACAAATATCACGGAAATGAGAGTATGAATCAGTGACTGAGAAGTTGATTTGGCTGTTGTTTAAAACACAGACACTGTTTTGGAAGGGTTTTCTTTTGTGCTTGATTATTCTGAAAGTTCAAACACTGGTGCCCATTTCCCCCCAGCTAAATGTGGGCCCCCTAGTACTAGGGCTGTGTTTTGGCAAGAATTTGATCGATAGAGGGGTTATAATTCAATATGTTATATATATTGCGACACCGTAAGTAAGGTGACATATTGCAATTTCTTAAATCTAATTTTTGGAAAAGGGTCAAAGTGTAAAGAACATACCACCAAATGCTTAAAAGAAATGTTGCCTAATTTATGCAGCCAGAAGCGTGGGATCACAGTCCCTTAACCTGTTTAGAAATACACTCACTGGCGACATGGCAGCAACTCAATTCATTTAGACGTGTAGACATGGTCAAGACGACCTGCCTAAGTTCAAAACGAGCATCAGAGTGGGGAAGAAATGTGATTTAAGTGACTTTGAACATGGCATGGTTGTTGGTGCCAGACAGGCTGGTCTGAGTATTTCAGAAACTGCTGATCTACTGGGAATTTCACACCCAACTGTCTCTAGGGTTTACAGAGGATGGTCTGAAGACGAGAAAATATCCAGTGACTCACCAGACTCATTCAAGATGATAAAAAGGCAACAGTAACTCAAATAACCACTGGTTACAACCAAGGTCTGCAGAAGACCATCTCTGAATGAACTACACATCGAACCTTGAAGCAGATGGGCTACAGCAGCAGAAGACCACACCAGGTGCCACTCCTGTCAGATAACAACAGGAAACTGAGGATACAGTTTGCACGGGCTCACCAAAACTGGACAATAGAAGATTGGAAAAACGTTGCCTGGTCTGATGAGTCTGGATTTCTGCTGCCACATTCAGATGACGAGGGTCAGAATTTGGCGTAAACACCATGAAAGGATGGATCCATCCTGCCTTGTATCAACGGTTCAGGCTGCTGGTGGTGGTGTAATGGTGTGGGGGATATTTTCTTGGCACACTTTGGGCCCCTTAGTACCAACTGAGCATGGTTTAAACACAACAGCCTACCTGAGTATTGCTGCTGACCGTGTCCACCCCTTTATGACCACAGTGTACCCATCTTCTGATGGCTACTTCCAGCAGGATAACGCACCATGTCACAAAGCTCAAATCATCTCAAACTGGTTTCTTGAACATGACAATGAGTTCACTGTACTCCAGTGGCCTCCACAGTCACCTGATCTCAGTCCAATATAGCACCTTTAGAATGTGGTGGAACAGGAGATTCACATCATGGATGTGCAGTTGAAAAATCTGCAGCAACTGTGTGATGCTATCATGTCAATATGGACCTAAATCTCTGAGGAATGTTTCCAGCACCTTGTTGAATCTATGCTACAAAGAGTTAAGAAAGTTCTGAAGCCAAAAGGGGGTCCAACCTGGTACTAGCAAGGTGTTAGACTCACAAGTCAGTCTTTAGACGCTTTGCTGAACTAAAGACTGATGTCTTTCTCCTTGATTTTGTGTTTAGATGGGTGGATACAATTTCAGAGTTTAAAAAAACTCCCTATGTTGCAGAACCAATAGTAAACCTGCAGGGCGGTCCTTCGGTGGCTCGCTGAACTCTTGTGCTCGTAAACATAGTCCGACTGCGTTAAAAGTTTTAAACAAAGTCGCTGTAAGTCCTTCATTTCCACAATCTTGTGGACTGAGCACACGTATGATAAAACGGAGGTAAACCTCTCGGCATCCATTTTCAAGCTCGGACGAGAAAAGGGGGAGCGCACATTTCCGGGGGGGCATGTCCTTTTAAAAAATACAAGAGGCGTTGCTTTGTTGCCGGCCATTTTCTCTGGTGTGTTAAGCACACTTTAGAAAGGAGTGTCCCCAGACTATCAGAAGGCGGAGATCTCTGATTGTCTGGTGGCGAGACTAGCAAGGTGTACCTAATAAAGTTGCAGGTGAGTGTATCTTGTTGTTCACTGAAGATAAATTACACTGCTTTATAGTCATCAGGGTTTTAAACACAACACAAAATGAACCATTGCCACAAATCTTGGCATGTAAACTATAAAAAAGACAGTGTTTTTGAGAATCAATACAGTAAAATAAAACGTAATATTGCAACTGAAGTATATCCGTATTGTTTTGCACCCCTAACCGCTTCCAGCTGCTGAGACTAAGGCTGCACAATTAATCTTAAATGTTGTCAAAATTGCAGTATGGCCAAGTGCAATATCCAAAATGCTGAAGCTGCAATTTTTTGATAAAGGTTAAGGTGTCACAATATACCATTATAAATGAAGTATTATAAATGAGATGTCCCGGCCTACAAATCATATTCCAGATTTAAGTGAACATGCTTCTTTGTTACAGACCCTAGCAAAAATCACATCATCATGTTTAATCAGTGTTTTTTCAATGAAAATGAAATGAAAAAAAATACCAGTCAGACTAAAACTAGTACTCATATAAAAATCATAATATCTGTCAAAATAATGTTGGTATGATTTTTTTTTTTTTTTTTTTTTTTTTTTTTTTTGACGTGTCGTGCAGCTTTAGCTGAGACCAATGTGTTCTTTGGGCTCCATCTACAGCTATTGTTGGAATCAGTGTTGGCTGTCTGACGTTGTTATTCTCCCTCCTAGAAACAGATTGTTTTGTTCTGAGAGAAGAGCAGTTCAGGATTTTGGTTGTGCTGGTTGTCACTTTTCCCACTTAGAAGAGGGTTGGTGTGTTCAGTGTTATAAGTTTTGGATCTCCCCAGGATCTGTTTTCAGAGAGTGGTATTTAGGGTAAGGCTTTATGATAGATACTCCAATGGGTCACCACATACCATGGGTGTCCTTTGAGTAAACAACACCCTCTAGAAACATGAAAGGTGGCTTTAAAATCTTCTTTCCAGTGGCTGTGTGTCGTCAGTTTAGATTCATGGCAGGGTGCAATGAATTGCCGTGATGAAAGCCCCATGCTAAGTACATAATATCTTAATCAATGTCTCAAATCTGTGGATTGTTGTTTAATAATGACTGTCATGAGGATGGATGGATGGATGGATGGATCTTTGAATTTATCCAGTTGATACCACTTTTTTTTTTCCAAGACAGCTGCTCTTGTTATGAAGAACAAAGAGCTAGGCATGAACACCCTCATGGCTACAGATAGATTTGTGTGTGTATATAGGCACACGCACACGCACACACACATATATCCAAACTGTCCCCCGAGCTCACACCAATTTGAAACAGGCAAGGTTATTCATAAAGAGATAGATGTTGCTTTTTGTTTCTGCTGTCATTTGACAATCCATCTTAATGCATGATAATACTTGGCTGTTGGGTTTCTCCCTGTGCCAGGCTCTACACGAATGCATCCAGTTTGTCTGTTACAGAAGGCTGATGATAAAGACAAATTACTGTTCACAGGTGGCTTACTGTACTTCCCTGTGGCCAGAGAGGTGAAAGGAGGCCATAGTATTTTATGCATTTGACATTATCAAAGGAAAGCAGACTTAAAGGTTAAGAGATTAAACATTTTTATGTTGCTTGATGATACATACTGTGTGAATTTCTCAGCAGACGTACTGTAATAGGGGCGCAAGATTAATTTAGGCAAATAGTGAAGTTGAATTGTGACTTAAAAATGAACCTAATAGGCCACACATATATATAAGATGGAGTAATTCTGTTACACCATTGATTGTACCACATATCTGCTTTTTGCACACTAAAATGAGAGGATTTATGAGGACCGCCTTAATGGAAAATTTATTGCCATTCCATGCTGCGCTAAGGCTCGTCTCCCTCCACCATTTAGCGGCGACAATATATGAGACACTAATGGAAAAGTCAAGCACGGCACGTTAAATATCTTGCACCTTATCAACACGGCATGTGACTGGTATACGGTGAGGCATTACAGTGTTTCCCCCTGATACCAAATCAATACCTCGGCATGTGTAACCCAACATGCGTTGACCGTAATGTCCTCTTAATTAAACGTGATGCAGTATCTGCTGAAATTGCAGTTGTGCTCTGTTCGTGGCGGCTTAACTCAGCCAATGAAAATATTGACAGTCTATCTAGACCATCTCACACTATATAGGGCATCTCTGTGTAGTGTGTGACTTTCATCAAGCCTGTGGACAAGGACAAATGATGTAAGAGATGGAGTCTCACCTATTATCTTTGTTACACCTGTACATGAAGTCAGAAGAAAATGTTGCTATTGTACATTTTTTGGAAACCGTGGATAATTTACATTTGCATATTCCATACGTATCATACCAGTGTTTCTGAAGTGATGTAGTATATGAGCTGACATTGTCAATGGATGGCAGAGGGGATGGTGGATGGCGTCACAGCTCGGTGCGACAGCTGCCATACAACAACAAAAGTGTTTGTTTTTTTTTTTAGCAAGCTATGGCAGCATTTCCAGTGGCTTATTTAGCCACCAGAAGTGGGTGTTTTTTAGCGATCCAATTCTGTCTTTCCACTGGGGATAGTGCCAAGAAAAGCAGGGTTTTTTTTTTCCAAGACATTGCTGTATTTTCAGCTGGGATAGTGCTGCAAAAAGCTGTTGTGTTTTTAACAGGGACATTTCCAGTCGGGGTAATGCCACAAGAAATGGTTGTTTTTTGCCAAGTCACTGCATTTCCAACCAGGACTGTGCTAGAAAAGGGGATGTTTTCAACATATCCCCATGCTTCCAGCCAGGACTAGGGGTGGGCATTATGGCCCTAGAATGATATGATGATATTTCAGGGTATTTTTGCGATAATGATATTCTTGACGATATGACAAATTAGTGAAAACATAATAATAAAAAAAAAAAAAATAGAATGGCAACAAATAAGTGATGTAGTTTATGTCACTCTAACCGTTCGCCTTCAAATAATCAGTAAAAAATTAGACTGATCTCTCATTTCTTAAGTTTGTAGTCAACAGCAGTAACTCAGAGTGAGATTCAGATTCTGTATACAATATTAACAGTTCAACACAATAAACTCTACCACAAATTACACATTTACACAGCTCCCAAATACAAAAAATGTACCCTGGGATCTAAATATGTATAAATCAACAGGTAAATTCCTTCTCGTTTTGCAAAACCCTAAAAGATTGAGTTGGGGTTTTTTTTCCCACCTGGACCTTTATGCTCTGCCATTTCTCCTCTTATCATCCCAAGGTAACCTGTGACAGACTGTTACGCTACCATAAATATTGCACATTCACTATATGAATTTTTTTGTCGAGCCGCATGTGTCACTTCAGTTTACATTACCAAAGGTTTAATCACTTGACGACACCGACTACCGTGAGCACATGGCAAGAGAGTAAAGGGAGAGACGCTGTGCTGCTGCCTGAGGAGCCACTGATTGAGTTTCCTCTGCAGGAAGGGTAACCTGCAGTAACTCTGTGGCTGTTCAAAAAAAACATTGAAGATGCCACAGTTTATTCCACACTATTGAAGCTAGTCCTTTTTTTTGGAACCACCATGAAGTCGCTAAAAATTTTGCTTTCAGCCATGCTTGTTGTCATATGTCAACAAGTATTATGAGTATCATGATAGGAATTTTCATATGATATTTAGAATTATACGGGTATTATCATGAATAAGATGATATGGCACACCCCTAGTCAGGACAGTGCAGAGAAAAGTGGCTATATTTTATTGAGATATAACTGTATTTCAGTGGAGATTGGGTAATTTAAGCCAAAACATTACCTTTTCTGACCATCACCAAATGTTTTTATGCCCAAACCCAACCACATGTTGACAGCATTGAATCCATATACATACGTAAACGTATCCACTACATAATAACATTTAAACGTAACGTATTTGTGGTTACAGAAACTTACAACACCAGCATTTATTCTGTTGGTTCCAATGAAACTAGATGAATGCATTTATATATAAAATAGTTTGATTGCTCACAATTTTACTACAGAAAAATCTCCTTGGACATTTTTACAAGAGTCTGAAAGTGGCATTGTGAAACACTCTACACAGTCAGTGATTTTTGTGGAGAAGCAGGCAGTTGTGCTGATGCCCTACCAAAAGTTGGCCATTTTCTCCAGCTGCCCTCTAATGAGTGACACATTAGTGGAGGCTTGTAAAACTAGCATTGTCATAATAGGCAGACATGTCCTTGTTCCTGTCTATGTATCGCCAGGCACAGTATGTGCTTGTTGCCAGGGGATAGGAGGACTTTTGGGTATTATTCCATCTGACTGTCATGTTCACTGCTGCAGAAACGCAGAATTAAGCATGCTCAAATGGAGCTAATTCAATAATGGACTGCTCCCCAAAAGCAAAATTGCAGAACAGTGACGTATATGCGGAAAATTGTTTGACATGACTAATTGTTAAGCCAATATTACTCAGCATGAACACTGGAGGCTTTGCATTATAATTGCACACACTACTCAGCTTGGCTTTAATAGCATGTTCCAACAATCCAAACTATGTTTAAGAGCAGTATAGACATTTTTAGCTTTGTAATGATCATTTTCAGAAATGGATTGTGTAGATATAGGAACAAGTCATAATGAGTGTTTTCCCCTCTTTTGCTTTTGCATCTTACCTTATAGCTGCCTGTAATGGCTGTGTCTCTAACCCCTTCAAATGCCTCCTTGACTGAGCGGGGCCATCATCCACCCTCCATCCTGATCTCATTTGTCTTTTACAATCTGCACTCATACATGTCAGGTCATCAGCCTATTTGTCCTCCCCCCTATTGTTAGGCTGAGATGAGTCCAACAGCCCACTGCGGTGCTGGATAAAATGCAATCCCATTTGGGATTCAGCACAAGAGTGAATGGAGTAAATGGAGATTAGAGGGCAGTTGTTGCTGTAAACTGCCATTCATTTAAGCAAAAATGGATTTATTCTCAATGTGTCGGTGTTATATAGCTGGAAAAAAGTTTGGGCTAGCTGATTAGCTGTAATCCAAAGTACTGCTTATGCGATTATGATAGTAACTGTGTGAATGATGCAAAATTTTGTGCCTTGTGATTCTTTTAATCCTTCATGTAGCAATGCTTTGTGATGTGTCAGGTCAAGGTTTATTTTTTGTACTGTCTGTATTGTGCAGCAACTCTTAAAAGACCGATTGAACCCAGTAAAAGGTTTTTTCTTGGGCCAACGACAGTCACTTTTATTTTGAAATACAGCAAAATATAACAATTTTTGAGGTGTAACAATAAATAAGTAAGTTGTCAGTGACCTGTCATACTGAACATGCTTATAAACAGGAACCATAAACATGTCATACTGCGTACAAAACCAGCAGTAATATCAAAGTAACCTTTATCATACCAATGTATTTGTGCTTATCTTTAAATTGAGGCACCACTCCTCCATTGTGGTGTCAGCTATAAATAATCCTAACAGTGAATAATTTGCACCCCACCCAGTCTATTATATAGACTCTTTAACTACTGCAGCCATGGTTATCGTCAATCAAGCCGCACCACAGACCAGTCAAAACAAACGTTACTTTTACCATTTACTTGATCTAGCAATGGCTTAGAGAGACGGATAGAGAAATTGACCCCCAGGGGTGGCTGCTCAATGTCAAGGTCACTGGAGAGTTGTCAGAGCTACACGGAAAAATCCATTACTGAGCGAGGGAAAGGTGAAATATTTGCCATTCTCAAATGAACAGCAGCTATTTCTTCCCCATTGGTCAGGTATGCACCCTTTGGGAGTTTGATCTGACCATGGCCAACATAATGGCCTTCTGTTTTAAGGAAAATGCATGCAGTTGTCTCAGTAGTTGATGTCCTCATTTGCATTTGAAATAAGCCTGCAGGGGATATGAAGTAGAAGTGGCCTTTGACTGATGCGTCTCGCTATTAAAGTACAAGAGCCAGACAGACTGCATTTTTGTGGCCCAAAAGGATGTTGATATTTGAATTAAGAATCATATGTAGCGGATATGCTGAAACGGTACATTTCTTTACCTTTCAGTTTTTAATGTCATGTTGCAACACTGCTGTGGTTAACATTTAGTTAGATTTAGGCATAAAAATCACTTGGTTAGGATTAGAAAAACATCATATTTAGGCTTAAAATACCCAGTTTGGTCACTACAAACACTGCTAGGTATGTCCCGAACTCTTGTTAATAAATACCACCTTTTGTCAGTAAAAACATGACTGGACATGTCCCAAACTCCTGTTGGAAAATACCTGCTTTTCTGCTACAAAGATAGCTGAAAATGTTACAACTTCTCATTAAAAATACCAGTTTTTGTTGCTACAAACACAGCTGGAAATGCCATGACTTCTCGTTAGAAAAATACCTGCTTTTGTCACAACCCCTTGTGAAATATAACCATTATGTTGCTGCTAGGGTTGCAGCGATATACCGATTTTAAGGTATAATGTGATCTAAAAGTTGATGGTTATAAGAGTTGTACCGATGCCGATACCAGTATTGGAAATGCCTCCGATACTGCCTAAAATGCGGTATCAAGTATTGCCGAGTACAGCCTATGACCAATCCGATACCACGTAAGGCCTCACATCATTACGCATACGCACGCTACAGGCAAATGAAACGGAAACGGAGCGGAGTTTAAAAAGCATTCTACTGTAGCCTTTAAAATGTCTTTTTTTAACCAAATTGTGTGGCTGCACTTTAACCTGTGTCTTGATCTGTGTCAACACTGGATAATAATAATAAAAGAAAAAGTTTTATGGCATTTATTCTACTATTATGTATTTATTTCTTAATATTTTACATAGAATTTTAGGCGATGAGACATACAACAATTCATATCCCATCCATTTTTATTTTATTCGCTGGTATGGGATCGGTACTCGGTATCGGCAGATACCTAAGGTTCAGGGATTGGAATCAGTATCGGGAAGGAAAAAGTGGTATTGGTACATCTCTAACGGTTATCATACTGTGTACATTTGCTTGTCTACAATACGAAAAATAATGCAACTGGACGGAGAACCTCCCCTTCATTTCAGTTATTTTCAAAAGGGGAGACTTTTTACACATACTTCATTAACAAAATGGTTTCAGGTTTTTAATTCTAGTAATAAGATAGATGTACAACCAACAATAACCCTTCTGTTTTCATTCCTTTAAGGGTCATTCTGACTGATAATAATATAAAGTCTGTAATATTGTGATACCGTGAAACCGTGATATATACAGTACAGGCCAAAAGTTTGGACACACCTTCTCATTCAATGCGTTTTCTTTATTTTCATGACTATTTACATTGTAGATTCTCACTGAAGGCATCAAAACTATGAATGAACACATGTGGAGTTATGTACTTAACAAAAAAAGGTGAAATAACTGAAAACATGTTTTATATTCTAGTTTCTTCAAAATAGCCACCCTTTGCTCTGATTACTGCTTTGCACACTCTTGGCATTCTCTCCATGAGCTTCAAGAGGTAGTCACCTGAAATGGTTTTCCAACAGTCTTGAAGGAGTTCCCAGAGGTGTTTAGCACTTGTTGGCCCCTTTGCCTTCACTCTGCGGTCCAGCTCACCCCAAACCATCTCGATTGGGTTCAGGTCCAGTGAGTGTGGAGGCCAGGTCATCTGCCACAGCACTCCATCACTCTCCTTCTTGGTCAAATAGCCCTTACACAGCCTGGAGGTGTGTTTGGGGTCATTGTCCTGTTGAAAAATAAATGATCGTCCAACTAAACGCAAACCGGATGGGATGGCATGTCGCTGCAGGATGCTGTGGTAGCCATGCTGGTTCAGTGTGCCTTCAATTTTGAATAAATCCCCAACAGTGTCACCAGCAAAACACCCCCACACCATCACACCTCCTCCTCCATGCTTCACAGTGGGAACCAGGCATGTGGAATCCATCCGTTCACCTTTTCTGCGTCTCACAAAGACACGGCGGTTGGAACCAAAGATCTCAAATTTGGACTCATCAGACCAAAGCACAGATTTCCACTGGTCTAATGTCCATTCCTTGTGTTTTTTGGTCCAAACAAATCTCTTCTGCTTGTTGCCTCTCCTTAGCAGTGGTTTCCTAGCAGCTATTTGACCATGAAGGCCTGATTGGCGCAGTCTCCTCTTAACAGTTGTTCTAGAGATGGGTCTGCTGCTAGAACTCTGTGTGGCATTCATCTGGTCTCTGATCTGAGCTGCTGTTAACTTGCCATTTCTGAGGCTGGTGACTCGGATGAACTTATCCTCAGAAGCAGAGGTGACTCTTGGTCTTCCTTTCCTGGGTCGGTCCTCATGTGTGCCAGTTTCGTTGTAGCGCTTGATGGTTTTTGCGACTCCACTTGGGGACACATTTAAAGTTTTTGCAATTTTCCGGACTGACTGACCTTCATTTCTTAAAGTAATGATGGCCACTCGTTTTTCTTTAGTTAGCTGATTGGTTCTTGCCATAATGTGAATTTTAACAGTTGTCCAATAGGGCTGTCGGCTGTGTATTAACCTGACTTCTGCACAACACAACTGATGGTCCCAACCCCATTGATAAAGCAAGAAATTCCACTAATTAACCCTGATAAGGCACACCTGTGAAGTGGAAACCATTTCAGGTGACTACCTCTTGAAGCTCATGGAGAGAATGCCAAGAGTGTGCAAAGCAGTAATCAGAGCAAAGGGTGGCTATTTTGAAGAAACTAGAATATAAAACATGTTTTCAGTTATTTCACCTTTTTTTGTTAAGTACATAACTCCACATGTGTTCATTCATAGTTTTGATGCCTTCAGTGAGAATCTACAATGTAAATAGTCATGAAAATAAAGAAAACGCATTGAATGAGAAGGTGTGTCCAAACTTTTGGCCTGTACTGTATGTTCCCGGGAAAATCTCACACGTTACAACCCCAGTTGCTGCAAACATGGACGGAAATGCCACAGCCTCTCAATAAAAAATACCTGCTCCTGTGGCTACAAACATGGCTGGCAATTGCCTGACATGTTGTGACTAAATGTCTGTGGTTTGCAGAAACATACAGTGACAAGTTTTTACTCTGGTGACTGGACTGCGATTGCACCACAAATGCCATCCACCAAAATGACCACACAGGTGAATCAAAACTATGCACAACAATTTCAACAAAAACTGAAAAATATAATAATAATATAACATTGATAAATGTAGAATTTCTTGCAGGACTGTTGCTTTACTTTTAGATGTACATATTAAGCTGCCAACTGAGTGTATTTCAGCCAGTATTCATTTTGTCATGTAAACACATAACATAAACAAGCAATTTTGACAAGCATCCATTTACTTTGATTATTAAGAGCAGGACATTTGAATTTCATGTACTGCAATTTTTTATTACTTAGTGAATGACATATTGATTCGACAAGGTAATATTGGATGATAATATCAAAATTAAAGACATGAGATACTATATGAAAGCTGCTGTTGATGCCCTGTGTCTTTTCATATTCAGCACTAAAAGCTTAGAAGTGAAAGAAATCTACAAAACTACAATTTGAAAATGAACACTTCAAATGCGCAATTGTTTTTGAAATATCTTTAAACAAAGAGTTTCCTCTAAAAAGTCAAACTGCTAAATTATCACACTCTGTTGACTTAATTGATAGTTTTTAAAGAATTACCTGTTTAATATGTTAAATGACCTGTTATAATCCTGATGATGTGTGAAAGAGGCCACATAATATTAGAAACTCTCCTGTCAAGCGCAGATTATCTCAGAAATAAAAATAAAAGGATTTGGTGAGGAGTCCGTGACCCTTTTTTTTATCGCGTTCCTATTGTGTAATGAGATGAAATGATTGCATAAGAGAGACATTTTAAAACTGGGTTACACTGACAGTTCCCTCTGTGAACTGCTTTGACAAACATTCAAAATTTAATCTGTTTATATTTAGCTGCTTCATGATTGAATAATGCACCCCTTTTTACATGCAAAAACAACTGCAGGGTGTCAGCGATAATGAAAAATGGATACATTCAACTTAGTTCCACGCAAAAAAAAAAAAAAAGTTCTCTTCTGCATTTCTCTTTTGCAAACTCAGCCAACCAAATCCATCATTAACAACATTAAATCCATAAGACATCAACCAACCTGAGGAGGAATGAAGGGAAAAGCCTGCAGAATAGCTTACGATTAATTCCATCACTAGCTAAATCCGTTTGTAAAGATTTATGGATTTGTAATTAGCATAAACATGAAGGAGCTCGATAACAATGACATTATCTCTGCTGAACTAATCGGTTTATTCACACATCAAAACAAGGCAAGAGTAAATCTTTTGTTTAAAGACGTATCGTGTCTGCACTGTATTTGGGTGATAGATACTTTGACAACAAAGTAAGACAATGGTAAGAGCCCACACAGATTTTGCTTGTATCCTGGCATTAGGGTAATCTATGTAGAATCAAGACACTGGCTGACATCAATCTACTGTCAGATGTATTTGGAAATAAAGGCCAAAGATTAGTAGTGATAGAATTTTTGCTTAAGTGTGGAAAATGCACCGTTTTGCAGGGGAAACTTCCTCACAGCCCTCCGAACAGACCAAACAGATCTACAAAGTGCAATTATTGTGCCACCTGAGATAGCGAGGAATTGCTGTGCCATCTCGCGGCTTCCACCACTGTGCTTTAGAGAAAAATCTCTGCACCATCTCTTGATTGACATGATGTCATTTCCTTGTCAAGCACAGGAATGGAGCTCAAGGGTCGGATTCCCTGACGGCTTGGAGCCTGCGGAGAAATGCCAGGGAGCCGGCAGGCACTTGTGTTTTTAATAGAAACCAGGCCATAAAAAGATCTGTCATTTCCTCATTCACTATTTGGGTGACTTCTGGAGGCCATTAAGAGCAACTTTTCTCTCCCTTAGCACGCTACTGCAGAACCATCCCCAGCATGCACTGACAGGAGTCAGTGCACCTGCTTTAAAGGAGAGCCTGGTTTTCAGATAGTTATTAATTTTAAGGAATGACTTGCAAATGTTATGCAAGAGCATCTGTCTGCATTTACATATCACAGTGTGCATGTGTATGTGTGTACATGTAGATGCATGTTGCACACAGACTCTGTAAGGGGCCAGATAAATTATGTTTGTGGACTGTTGATTAATGAGCTTACCATGCTGAAGTTGTTTCACCTTGTTTTCATAAATTTGTATAAACTATACGATGAGGAACATGAGGGAGGAATGCAGCAGCAGCTATGTGTGTGCGTGTGCGCGTGTGTAGGCACGACGTTGTCAGACAGACATGGTGAGAGAAAGAAGTACACTAAGTGGGTGAGTGAGTGAGTTATAGAAAATGAGACCCTTGATCATGAAGTACAGTATATGCAGGTACAGCATTTCATCCTCAAGTGAGAGCCACTCCATCTCTTCCTCTGCTCTATAAGAGTCTATTTCACCGCATAATGTGTGCAATTAGGTCCTGGCCATGAATAATGTTTCATTTATTATCACAGCAGCTGTCACTGTTTGAACAAGTAATGCATCAGTTAGGGAATTTGTTAGAGAGCTGATGTAAAGGGAACAATATGTCCTGGTTGAATGGAGGTTCTTACGTGATTGTTCTTACATTGTGTATTAAGGTGCGCTGTGAACTGACAGGAAATGTACTGGGGAAGTACAGTTTGTGACACCAGGTGATGCTGGTGTTTGTTCTGAGCATCTATAATGGCTGCACATACGGAATAAACATCTATTGAGGCCAGAGGCTACATTAGCTGCGACTAGCACAGCACATTCAGATCTCCGACTGAACTATCCGCTGTTGAGCACCATTGTGGGTAGTGAAGGTCAGAGTTCTGCTTGACTGATTTTCAAGACTCACTCCCGAACCTGCACATATAACCAATTAGTTTCGCAACCTGACCTACTCAACTGAAACAAGATCTGTGGCCCAACCCAAACTGCAAATCCTATAATAATCATTCACTGTTCAAATAATTGAGTTAAATGGTAATGGACTTACACTTGCATAGCGCCGTTCTAGTCTTGCGACCACTCAAAGCACTTTTTACACCACGAGTCACATTCACCCATTCACATACTGGTGGCCAAGGCTACCATTCAAGGTGCCACCTGCTACACAGCTTTTATCACACTCACACACAGATGGAACAGCCATCAGGAGCAATATGGGGTTCAGTATCTTGCTCAGGGATACTTTGAAATGCGGACTGAAGGAGCTAGGGGTCGAGCCGCTGATCTTCTGATTGGTGGACGACAAGCTCTACCTCCTGTGCCACAGCAGTCAAAGGCCTAAAACTTCAAAATGTTAAATTAAATTATCATTATTCTCATTTTATTTTATCAGCCAACACTTGCGATGCAACCCACATATTTCTTTGTTAACCCAGAACCAAACCTAGAATTGAAATTAAGACATACCACCTGTGAACCACTGCTTTTGGGGATCATCCATGGGGTACTTAACCAGATTTGGGTTCCAGTGTAGACCTTAGGTTTTGACAAAGAGTATGTGAGGCGAAAGAAACAATACACCTGTCTTTGCTGCATTGACTTGGATAATTCTTTTTCAACTGTCCATCAAGAATCTGACAGTGTTACAGATGTGCAATGCTAAATCCTACTGGAGGCTACTTGAGTTGCTGGAATAGCTACAGTCAACAAACAACTCTCAAGTGACCTGGATAAGGCATGCCTGCTTTTTTAATGACAGCAGTAAGACTAACATGTACTGATGAGAGATTTTAAGTTTGCTTAGCAGCAGCTTTTTAAACTAAGTGTCACCAGTTTAGTCTCAATTTTTGTTCTCCAAACAAGCCTGGAGGTTGCAACATTATCTACTATTTTTATTTTGAGCATGTCAGCCATTTTAGAACTATAGGGATTCAGACGACCACAGTTTTAAGAGAGGGCACTACTTCTTAGTAAATATAAATCGTGTTCATTTATTTCATCCCTGAATTTCCTTATTGACTTGGGTTTTGGGGTAATTATGGGCTTAGGGAACGTACACAAGACATGTTTCTTGCACCCTCATGTTTTCAACGTAGACGCACGGCAGGCTCGTTCAAACGCCAGAGAGATGCCGTCCCGGCGCACACACGTCCCCGAGTGCCTTTTTTCAGGGTGCAATGGCTGCGCCGTGAGGTAAGCGGAAGTCAACTTTTGGAAGACAGCAGCACACACCGCATATCATGGGATGAAGACCTACCAATCACAGCCGGCAGATATCTTTCCCTTCATCCGTAAATATTAGTCTGTGGTAAATATGGAAGAGAAGTTGATCATTTTAGTGCAGGGCTGCCAGAGCTTTACATCTGTCCCATGGACAATAGACCTACACACCTTGCTTAGCAACATCAGATGCAACCTGCCGCTGCGCTTTTGAAAACTGGTGCAAGACACAAGACAAGACAAAAGTAGCACCTAGTGCCGGATCTCATAATTGCATAATTTCTTAACGATATACTCTGCAGACATTGTTGGTTACTGTTTGTAAAAAGAACATTCAGACTTTACATTTGTTGGAATGGAAAGCCGATACTTCAGCAAGCTAACTGAGCTTTAACAGAAAACAGACCTACTGTGATGCTCTTCATCAACAGTGAAAGTGAAAGCCAACCACAGATTCACTCACGTTCAGTTTTGTTCGAATTGGGTATCGAATTTTGTTCCATAACATTATATTTGTGGGGGTTTTTTTTTTGTTGTTGTTGTTTTTTTTATTTATTTTTTTTATTTTTTAGTGCTGTGTCCGCAATTTTCATAGCTTCCTCTTGGATCCATGCTGCTACTACTTGGTCTCTCCCTTTTCATAAGCCCCCATCTCACCTGCACGCTGTAATTGGCTGGGGGCTACCCACCAAAAAATGTCCTGACCACAACGAAATAAAAAGAAAACACAAACAGACAGCAAAGACTCGGCAGATAAATACACCACCACACATTTCAAGTGGGTCGTAAGTGATAATTGAGAGGGATTACTTTCTTTAGTCTCTAACCTACTTTAAAAAAAAACAAATCTTGCATCTTATACCTTTAATGATTAATTCATTATTAACACATCCAATTAAAGATTAAGGATTAAGGAAACTGCTTGGAATTTGCATGTCTAGTTGCCACCTAAAGGTGTGACAACAGTGTTTGTCATAGAAAATCCAGTTATCACCTCTTAGCTGCTGGTATTTTAATAACAGTGAGATAGTTATATATCTTAACAAAAGTTTTCTTTTGGAACTGAAAAGCACTCAAATTTCCTTCTAAACTTTCCAGATCTTGTAGTTGAATAATCCTTCCTGTCAATTTGCAGCATACGCTCCTGCAAGCGTGTGCAAAAATTCTCTCAAACAAAGCGAAATCCTTCTTTGGTTCAGCTATCTCCCTCCATGATGATTCTTCCACGACTTGTTGGAGAGGACCGCTCACACAGGAGATAGCAAGCCGTGGCGGCCGGCCATGAACTTGGCTGCGTTTGCTGACTCAGAGGAGGACATTAGCATACAGCTGCCATTAGCCAGGCTGCAGCTGCTATGGATGCCTTCCTTAGTTTGCTAAAAGGAAGAGATAGTATGTCGGACTCAGAGAGTTCATAAGGCGTGCACTCACAGTCATCAGAGACCTGTGCTGACGCCTTCTCTCTGTCCTGATGACTGATATTATGGTGCTCTTATGAAGCAGTGTTCACAAGCCTTAAGAATGGTCTGGTGTATGAATGCCTTGATATAAGGCACAAACAAAACGTAAATCCTGTCATGTAAATATGGAAACACCTCCTGGCATGCAGACAAAAAAACATAAATTCACAGATTTTTAAGGAAATACGGTCTCAGCAAATAGAGTTTTCTTTAACAGAGCCTTTTGAATTGATTTCTGCTCGTTCCCAATCCACTCTGAGAAAGCCATCTTTTCATGTCTAGTTGAAGCTGAATCACATTCTGTCAGGGTTGAGGTGATGTTGCAGGCAGATTGCTTATCTGTCAGGATCACGGCAGACACAAACAGGTTGCTGATGCTGCTGCTTAAACCTGTCTCAGTCAGGCCTCGATCATCAAATCTGTCCCTGTCTCCCATGATATATTGACAGCATTGCATTTGTCTCCCCCTTCCCCTCCAAGCTGAATTCCTGACCAATCCTGTGCCTGGTTATTGGGCCATCATAAAGAATGTATGACAGGACCTTAGAGCGGTGAGGAATGGCTTCGGTGAAGCCGGTGGGGCTGGTGAAGATGGAATAACGCAGGTGTGGCGGCACATGCCAGCTTGACTTACGGCCCTGATTCCTTTCATGACCACCTTGAAATTTCAGACTGTGGACAGTGTTTGAAAAGTTGTTGAATTGAAAATGAAATGGATTGAAATTTTGCGAACTGGTGGATATTAAAGTTAAGGCCAGGCAAGCTCAGATTCAATTTGACTCTCTCACAATCCACATGTATGTTTTGCATATTAAATGCTATCACCTGAATCCTTGTATTTGAACTTAATAAGATGTATTGTGTTTACTTGGGGGACACTGTTAAGATCTGGTTTGATAATTCTAAAATTCAATTTTGCCCCTGAACACCAGAGACACAGATGGGTTACATACAGCTTACCCATTTACCAGAGAGGTAGAATTCCCAGAAAGTGTTGATTGGTCATGGTCGGAAAACCTCAAACTGCAAGTTCTCTCCACAAATTGTGATCTCAGGAGATAAAGCTCAGCCCTAGATCAATACAATCGGCAGGATAGTGACGTCAAAACTAATTAAGATTGCCTGTGTAGCACAATGGTACCAATCTGTGCTGGGTGGGCCCAGTGTCAGCATGGGCTACTGCAAGGTTATTTTTCTTCCATTGTTTGAGGCTTAGAGACACCTCCAGAGGGATCCCTGCAGCCAAGACACTATTATCTGGCAAAGGTTTGGGACAATCACACTGTCCTTCTCTCATTTCTTGTAAAGGTCCCTCTTCAATTAATCTCAGAGCCAAATCTTTTTATGCTCTCCTGTACGGACCCCATGAAAAGGGACTTTTTCAAAGAGGCTTGTGAACAGGTTGGCTTTCTGTGTTGAAGGGGAACAAAGAGGGATTATGTCATGTAGAATAAACTGGGGAAGAGAGGATGTAGCCGAGTGACTCCGATTATGTCCAGATAATGTAGTGTTGTCATGTCTGACAGAAAATGTTGTGCTCGAAAAGAGTGAACATCCACAGGCTGATCTTTACATTTCAGTTTAGCCCAATTTGTGAATCAATTCGATGCATCCACCATAAGTATTGCTCGAATGCGCAGATGACATGAATGATGCCGTCAATGTGAGGAAATTGTTAGTGGCGCCAACTCTAAATAACATGATATTTTTAATTTAATTCTATTTTCAATGCCCTTTCTCTACAAAATTCATGCATGCTTTATGAAATTTCAACTGTGTTCTGACTCCAAACTTTCCAACTCCCCATGATGGGATTAAACGATACAGCAAACGAAGACTTGAGTCACATTACTTGGACTCCAATCTTATTCAGTTCCCAAATTTGATGACTTTAGAATCGACTTGACAAAATGAAAAAATAACTTGCAACTCGACTAAGATTTTTACACCAGTGACTTCACTTGGACTTGAGCCTTGTTACTTGAAAACACTTGATACCTCCCCCCGAACCCCAAACATTAGGAAGTATGTTATTTAAAAAGTTTGCCATGAATCAATCCATCAATTCAACTAACGTTAACGTGATTCATTGCCAGGAAGTGGACACTTCATTCCCCAGGTGATCCACTTTTTTTGAACCAATCCGACAGCATCCAATCAAGTTACAGGAAAGAACCACGAAGAACCAATGATACGTAACTGAACGCCAGTTGGAAAAAATTATACCAAAGATGATTTCGTTTGCATCCAAAAAATATGTGGTAGTTAGCAATTGCTGTATGCACAACATGTGGGTTGAAAATTTCAGATGGAGACGCAACAGCTTTATTTAACATTTGAAGTTGCACAAATGGTAAGTTTAGGCTAATATTAACTAGGGATTTCCCTGGCGACTAATTTCCCTGTCGACTAAACGAAAATTTTAATTAAGACTAGTCGTCTAGTCAGAAAAAGCGTAAACACTCTGAAAACAAAGTTTACCACAATTTATTAAGTATTTGAAACATTGTCCCAAAACATATTGTGTGCATTAAGAGCCCTTTGAAGCCTTTAATCACAATCCTCAACAACCATGTTGGATTTTAAATGCCGCTGAAGTACGACACACTTTGTGCCATGCAGGATGAATGTGAACATGAACATTCAGGCTCAAAATATTGCTTTAACTTCCTGAAGCTTTTACCTTCAACAAAATTAAGTGGAAGCATATCTTGCGAGGTCATTGTCGTGATGAGCTGCGTTACCTTCTCAGACCGGGCAGGATCACAGCGTCTCCGGGTGAACGATGTCAATTTGGGCTGTGTGTGGCGAGCACTTCTAGCAGCAGCAGCCGTTGTTCTGTGCAGGTTAACACCCAGATGCTTGAGTTGAATGTTGTATGGTCATTGCTCCAGTTGAGTGATTATATGCCAGTTTATTTTCTGACACAGCCTACCTTGTTTTCATTTTCGAGATCAAAGTACTGCCAAACCGTGAGAGGACATCTCTCTTATTTCCCACCGCTATGTTTTAAAACTCCAGTCTACTCGTGCATTACCGCGGGGAGGGGGACTGCTGTCTGATGGCTCTGTAGCACCCACTAGTGGCGGGCGGCTGCATGACAGTTAAGCAACCTTGTACATGAATAAAACACTACTTGGTTTGTAATTGGCATTACATTTGGCAAAGACCATATTGTAGCTTGTTTAGGAACTGAAACTTAAAAGTGTAGGACTTGGGACTTGTCTTTGCACTTGTCAGTCTTGCCTCGGGGCTTGAGTGCAAAGACTTAATGAGTTAAAAGCAGTTACATTAATGTTTGGGTGGTAAATTCACATCCAGTAAAGAAAAAATGAAGTCATTACAAAACAGATTTAATGTTTTGCAGGTTATTCCACCTGTGCTATTTGCTATGATAACATTGAAATCTTGACTCTGCCAAAAAAAAGCTCTCAAACAATTATACAGGTTTCAAACTGACTCTGTGAGGATATATAGCAAGAGCAAATGCCAGTAAATTCGCAAAGGAGTGCTACATCACACATACAGGTATCAAAAAGCAGCTGCCCTTTGGATCCAAGGACATATCTTGAGACCAAGAAAGAAGAGAGAGGTTAAACATGTACTTTGCTTTGGGATCAATAAGTCACAACTTAAAAAAAAATACCAAGGCACACTGCTTTGCAAAAGTTAAAAAAGCCTTTAATAAATGGGCTTAGTGCCTACATGTCTCAACTCACAGTCTTTAACAGCGCTTATTAAAAACAAGTGGCAGCTCGCAGAAAAAACCAAGGCTGGTGTCAGCTGCCAGGCAATCAGAGTAGCACTGGATAATTGTCACAGGTGCAGCCAGTAAAGTGGAATGGATATAATTAAGTAAATTCTAACAAGGCACCAATATCTTAAGGTTAGCAAAGTCATCCTGAATAATTAATGGCATCAAATATACACAGTTATGAAGAAAAATAATTAAATAATGACCCTTAAGTTGAGGATCTGAAATGTTTCTCTTTGTGATAGTGTCTTTCATTTATCCAATTTAAAACATTTCTATGGCTTCTATACCTACTGCTTTAAGGTAGTAGTTATAATTCTTGGCTATGGGGGACTCTTGGTATCCTGGGCAAATGGTATATTGACGCCCAGCGATCATCTCTTACTTTTCTTTTTGTTCTCCCCACATAAGAATAGCTCTATGGGCACTGTAGATGGTATACTACATGGGATGCATTGCAGGTAATAAATCATTTTTTAGTGGTGTACATCCTTGAAGGTTTTAGTGTGTTGCATTGTGTCAGTGATTACATCTACCATGTGAGTTTATCAGATGGTGTAAAAGCTTGTGCGTGCATGTGTTGCTTTGATAACAGAAATTACCTCAGCAGTAGTGTTATCATAACTAAAACGGTGGTCATAGCAATGAGAAGCGATGTTTTTACAAGTGCATCCTGGTTTGGTTGTATCGTTCATATATAGTCATGAGGAACACATGTAAGCATGCAGGCAATGCAAAATCAAGTTCGTAACCTTGTTTCCATGTCCATATAGTGTTTTAATATGTTACAAGACATGTTGTGAACATAGGTACAGTTTGAACTTAAATGAGGGTTCACCATGAAAATTTAGAGGAATTGTAATGTGTGCAACAGAGGCTTCATTCACATGAAAATTGATAACCAGGATAACAGCTAATGCATTTTCATATCCCGACTAACAGAGGCTGCGTTTTTTGACTGTGTGGGTGATGTTTAAGTCATAATTGTCCCAGCAATGCACTTGTTACCTATTAATTAATGTTTTGTATGTAAATAAAACATGATGATTACCCACATCCCTGTATGCCTGCAAGGGGTTACAATAAATTATTAGTTATGTGCTATAAAAACTATAGATAATACTTTCTTTTTTAAACACCAGTCTTGGCTATGGCTTTTTTTTAGACACCGGTGCTAAAACAATACTTTTAAGATGTCACTGGTGCATAAATGGTGCCTGAACCAATTCTTTAAAAAAATAAATAAATAAAGGAAAAAATGACACTCAATGGCATTAAGAAACTTTTGTTTTTATTACAAAGGTAAATTTAAACTTGAAATTTAACAACAAATTACCTCTTAACAGTTTAAAGATCCCTTAAATATATCATTATGAGTAAAAAACAAAACACTCAACAAATTCACCTAATAAATAAAACCTTTCACTAACCACAAAAATTTTACACTACATATCAGTTACAGTACTAATAACAGCAAAATAAATTTTGAGTTCGGGTCAATTGTCTCGCTAACTCAGGAGAGACTCAGGAACAAAACACTTCTCCATCATCTGTTTAGGAGTGGCTGAGATTGTCACTACAATGTGAATAGCTAGTCCATCTTAACATTCCACCTTAAGGGAGGCTAACTTTGCATGCTAACTTAACAAACTCCTGCACTTTAACCAGCGGTAGGTACCAGATGTACCAGGTTTTGATGCCCAACCCTAGCCATGGCCGAGCAGTTTTGCCTTGTGCCAATGACAGTCTCCAAAAATATGAATTCTGGCTTCCTGGATTTGTTTCATAACAGACCTAAGGAACTACTCCCATCACACTATGGCAAATTGAGGGGTATCAGAGCATTTTCACCTTCACTTCAGCTTGTTGGAGCTGGCAATCAAGTTTATCTAACATGAGCAACACATTACAAGCTTTTTGATAGCATAGTCAAGCTGAAGGCACGAGTTATCTATTATCGTTTACAAGCAGTTTTGTGTGTTTGAGCAGAGTTGAAGGTGAGCAGATACGCTTGAGCTGCTGGGAGATGGCCGGTGGAGATAGAGGTGGGACGAATTTGCATATTCATTTACCTGCACATACTAAAAGAGGCACATGTGTATAGTAACATCTAAGCCATTTTAAGGCATGAAGGGATTTTGTTTCCATTGAAAAAACTTGTAAATTTGTAATTTTGATTAACAGATGAGTTTTAAGGGTAAAATAAATGCCTAAAGAGGCACTTCTTTTATGCAGCATGGAGTGTTGTCAGAATCAAATCACTTTACAGAAACGTATTATACCTTGTGTTCACAACATTTGACTTGTGTTTTATAATGTTTTCCTTTCTTAAACTGTGCGATAAGAATGTTCCTGTGTACCACGCTCCCTCAACTGCTAAAATTAATTTCACTGATGAGACTGCACGACAGTAAATGTTATTTCCAAGAGTAAATCATCATGCAGAAAGATACAGAACAACATTTACAAATCAGTAACCTGCAGTACCATGGAGATGAGACAAATTGAAACCAAATTGGAATCTTAGCGGACTGTATTACAAACTTAAAAATTCACCTTAAAATGCCCCAGTTCGAGCACTTGAGCAAACAAAAGCAACAAAAACCAGCTTGTGTTTATTTGTTACCAACAACAAATATTCTCTCCTTAACCAACCTTGCTTACATGTAATCAGTTCAAAATAACCTTGAAAAATGCAAACAAGGCAATTGTGTTGTGGGTGATTAATTCATTTCGGAATTGCTGTGCCTGACTGCATGTGGAACACAGTAAGATTAATTTAGTGAATTTATGTATTTCACAAAAAGTGCTTTTGGAGTGCAAAGATGAATGTTTATTTGGATAAAGCAGCCAGGATATGATGTTACTCTCTGGCCCGAGCAGTGTATAGGGCCACACACGCACACACCCAGTCAAAGTTGTTTTAAAGTCAAATGGATTGTAACAGGAACCTGAGATGCACTCTGTTCCTTACTCTGAGGATTAGGTAATGTGTAGAACAAAAGACATATGAATAATTTATCGGCCACTGCATGCATTGCGGTCATGCACATACAAGTGTTAGTTTCCGAATCAGTGTGTGAAGCTCTGAGCACGTTTATGAGCAATTTGGAAAAGACCCTTTTAGAGTTTGTTAGATATGTGAAGGGTTAAATTGTCTGCAAATTGATTGTCCATGCAAACCTACTTTTTTCTAAAAAGTATATCAATCCAAAATTGTTGGATTTTAATTGTGTTCGTAATCATTGATAATTACAGAAACACAATAAATGACATTCTACATCAACAAACAGGACAAAAGCAGCGGTCCACTCTTGCAGCAGAGTTGCTGAGCAATGAACCATTCAGGTGTTTCATGTGATTAATTCTTTCAGTTGATTTGACAAAACCTTTTTGCTGTGTGGAGAAAAGCTACATTATGATATGACTGTAGCTCCCTGGGCCACATTGAGACCTTTTTCTTTGCCTTGAAGAAGCACTGTAATGGGGACTTCATCTTTTTTCTTTTGGGGCTATTCTATAAAAAGGTGCCAGTGTCTGAGGTCCCAGTGGTACCTATTACGGCAGCCTAGTAGTCATTAATCACGGACGAGTAAGCATTTCAACGCAGCGTCCGCCCAGAGTTTCCAATAGCCATTCATTAACAGTTTCCACCGGCATCTCTTTTCTTAGCATCTGCCCCCTCCTCTCCATCGCTCCCACCTGGACTCTACGGAGTTGGTCCTTTTCTTGCTGACATACCTGCTTTTTATTTCCCGTGTTATGTAGAAGCTGTAGACGAGGGTGTGCTCACTGTTCAGGGCTTTGGAAAAGATGTTAAGCCAATCTTTGCAAAAGTTCTTTGCTTTCTCTTGTCCCTTTTCAAGTTGTTTATCAGCGACTGTTAAATACAGCGCAGGGTGTTTATGTGAAGTACACTGTCTGGTGGAAGCTGACAACATGCTGTCTTTAATTGCATTCATCTATCTAGGATTGTCACCAGGTGTACACGCAGTAGTGAGGCAGATGTATAGAAATACTTCTTTCTAAATTAAAGACACGAAAATACTTTGAAGCTGCCATATAGTATCAGCATGATAAAAAACAAACTTCTTAAACAACTTGCATTGACTCTCTTCTTCCCATCTGTAAAAACATTTGTCTTCATACTGCTGCTGTTTCATTTCATTCAGCATGGGAAAATAATCTGTCAAACATCATGCAATAGAGTAGCCAGTGGGGAAATTATACCCATTATTAATGGTCTCCAAGATCTCTCTGGGGCTTTCCATTATAATTATTGACTTTTCCCCTTTTTGTCTCATAGTGTTTTTTACATTAAATTAGAGCAGGGTCAGCATCTGGTAAAGTAGCAGCAAAACACAAAACCAAAGCATAAATAATTTTGTGGTTGGCAAGGTTTTTGTGTCACAGAAACCGAGACACAAAAACAGTAGCATATTTGGTGGCTTTTATGAGATTCTGTGCTCCATGTGATTTAAATCATTTCTCACAAGCGATGATTAAACTATAAAAGTTTCCCCAGACCTTCAAACGGCCTCCTTTGACTACAAATATCCTTGTTTGTTCTCATAAACAAACCAAACTGGGCCATTTAAAGAAATGTGGGAAAAGTCTCATCTCGACTTTGAGCGATTTGCTCGATACAAAAGAGCAGCCAGCATTTTAACTGACCTATTTGATTGCCCAAGAGGATGATTGTTGTCCCTCTACTCATTATGAAGACCAATTTACCACCAATTACAGCAGGTGGAGGGACAAAATCATGGCTATCAGGAGAAAACTTTGACCTCGAAACTCATTTTGTATTGACTTTCTCTACGATTTCCTCGCTGATTATGAGTAGACCTTATGAGCTGTAGCTAATTTATTAATTTCAGTTTGATAGTTAAGGTAATAGCAAAAACTCATTATCAAATAGGACTTACATGGCACCAGCAAAGCACTATTTTCTGCTTTCCCTTCCCTTTGAATGGGGCATCAAGCACATTGAGAAGGGTATCTGTGATGGCCAAAAACCTGACAACACTAACCTGAGCGATTTGGCTTTCTGCACTGATTGATTAGGTGGAGCTCTCAGCTTTCTCATTGATATGCATCAGAGAAGGGAGCAACTTTCCTCTCAAAATAATTTGCCTACAATTACAGTGAACCTCCCACCTCGGCAGCACCTTACTTAATATCAGTCACCAGAAGAGGGATAACCCAAAGTGCTGATCAGCAGATAAGCAGGGAGATCCCTCCTCCTCAGCTTACCCCGTGTCATATAGGACATTAACCCTGAGAGTTAGATTTCCCTCGGCAGCAGCCTAAACAAAATGATTGCTAATCATTTGTCGTCTGCTCCCCGGAAGACTGTGGGTGTAAGTCTGCATTGATTAAATGGCAAAAAAGAGAGAGAGGATGAGAAGGAGCAGCCGTCTTTACTTGACTAATGCAGATGGCAGGGAGAAGTGTGACGGACAGCAGAAATCTGTTAATATAAGGTCACCTGAGGATGAGGCTTCATAACCACACACCGATCAGCCGTAACATTAAAACCACAGACAGGTGAAGTGACTAACATTGATCATCTTGTTACTATGCAATGTTCAGATGGGAAACCTTGGGTCCTGACATTCATGTGGATGCAACTAGACACCCCATGGCAACAGCATTTCCCAATAGCAGTGGCCCTTCAGCAATACAATGCGCCATGCCACACCACCAGGGTTGGAAATTAGCACCAGCCACCAGCCAAATGATGTGAAAATATGCAAGTGGCTGCTAGATTTTCTTCACTCACCAGCCAAAAAAAGCATTGGTAATCTGCTGAGTGGCTGGTAGACTTTGGAATCTATTGACTACTATGGCAGCTGGACAAAAAAGTTAGTTTCCAACCCTGCACACCACAAAAATTGCTCAGAAATTGCCCAGGAAATGTGAGAGGAGCTTGAGATGTTGACCAGGCCAAGCATGTGTGGGATATGCCAGTATCCCACAACCTGCAGGACTCAAAGGATCCGCCGCCAACGCCTATGTCAATGCCTCAATAGGTCAAAGCCAAGTCCAATCCAAGGAGGGCCCACCATGGATCGGACTTGGCTCTGGGATAACAGCACATGCCACAGATGCTCAGTCGGATTAGGATCTGGGGAATTTGGAAGCCAAGTCGGTGCTTTAAGTTCTTTGTCAGGTTCCTCAGGTCATTGCTGAGCTGTTTATGCAGTGTAGGGTAACGCTTTGTCCTGCTGGGGAGGGGGGCACTGCCACTGGGGAATGTCGTTGCCATGAGGGGACGTAACTTGGTCTGCAGTGGTGTTTGGGTAGGTCCTGTGTATCAAGTGGCATCCATATGAATGCCAGTCCCCAATGTTTCCCAGCAGAACACTGAAACATAAAAGATGATCACTGTTATTCTCTTCATCTGTCTTTGGTTTTTATGTTGTGGCTGTACATTCATAGCTCATGTGCTAAATTTGTGGCTTGAGGGAAGACAAATGTCCCCTGACATCGACAGTTTTCATAGCAATGAAATTTAGAATGCAACAACACTTTCCTTGGATGGCTTTATTAACTGACATTTTGTATTCATGCTGCTTTAATGCTACTATTAATATTAATATTACCTCTAATACAAGACAAAGTTAGCACAGACTTACATTATTTGAACTTTGGAGTTTCTACATGATCAAGAAATCAAAGGAAAATACTCCTGTGGCCACATAGAGAATGGCACAGCCATTACTCATATCCTGGAACAAAATTAATAGGCCAAAGTCTACCATACCGTGGGTGCATGAGTAATGCAGGGTCTTGGCTGCTGGTACGTTTCAGAACAGAAGCTAACAGTACTTGCCAATTCCACGATAAATATCAAATAGTCTGGCAGCACATTTTGGAAATTGAGCTCCATGATGGAGTGGAAATTGCCATCAGGCTGATGCATTGTTAAAGACAAGCGGGAACAGCTGGTGGCCTTTTCCAAGATAATCCAACTCTTGATGTTTTTTGGACTTCTTGCTTGTAGTAAGAGCCTGTGCCCTCCACTTCTCCTCCCAGCTATAAACTTCCCCTCTTTGGTTTATAAATGAATATGCATTTTAGTCACACAGACATTTTCTGCTCACACACACACACATGCTTACCATGCAGGATGCAAAGCCTGAAACAATTTGGACAAGGAGTCTATGAGTCTGCATATATGCAGAATCTTAACTACTGCTCCATTAACTCACAGTAATGATGCATGCCATCCGTCTGTTTGCCTGGTGGTGATTTGGAGATGGCACACTGTTGCATGCCGTATGCCCTCTCTCATTCTGGCCAGAATTCGAAGCCTCGCAATTGGAGGAGAAAGAGCAAAAAATATTAAAGGTGCATCTGAGCTGTAGCGAACAAAATGGTCCGCACTGTTAGGGCTCACAGTTTACGAGTCACAGAAAGGCAGAGAAAATGGGTGTGTGAAAGCCCACTGTAGCTTTTTTCCCCCTATTGTGAAGTATATTTGTCTGCAGCCCCTTTGGAAGGCTCACAAAGCAGCTTGACAACTGAAGACATGTTTTCTTTATGTGAGAATCAGCCTCTGTGATATGCAGGGAAAAGTGCTATTTTTTACCCCCAACTGTTGTTTATGGGAAGCAAGTGTCAAAACTACTTCAGTCTCCAAAGTGAAATTGATAAAAGCAACAATATGAAAAGTGCATGCTCTTATTTTCAATCACTCAGTGCTGCATGAGAATTCAAAATTTGCTTGTGTGATTCTGGAAGTCAACCTCTCACTTTGAAGTGTGAATGTGCAAAATGTATGCAACACTCAACACAAGAAAGCAGATGGATTTCTCAACTGAATTTGCCTCTTATTAAATTATATCGGCACACTGAGTCGCGAGGTGTTCGGCCTAATTACTATTCTTTTGAAAAATACTGGTGTTATTCTAGACTCATACAAAATGGAGGATGATGTTGAGAATAAATTTGTTTTCTAAACTATGAATGCACCAGAATGCATAATGCATGTCAGCAAAACTTTATGAGATTTCCAGGACTGTGTCAAGTATACTCCTCCAATTATGGCATTGAACTCATGGCACTGACGTCAAAACATGTAGTACCACTCAAGAGAAAGGAGTTCTTTAAAGAGCAATATTTAAGTGATACCCTCTGTTGAAGATGTAATTCTGGTCGTGCCATGTCACATTTTCAATACTATTATCGTACGAAATGAATGGCCCCTGAGAGACTGATCAGTGTGACTAACCTCCTTGTACTGCCTCAGAACCTCATCAGATACAGTCTGTGCTGTATGGTTTTGTGCTTTAGCGCTGTGGACCCATGCAGCAATTTGTGCTTCCTCTATCTACTGCGCGAGTGCCTCGAATACAGTTTTCCCTGCAAAGATAAGAGCTGGATAATACGTTTGTTGTGTCAGTTCTTGGAATTACCAGACTTTCCTATTTGTCTCTGACTGTCGTTCTGGATACTTTTCTGGACGATGCTCTGTATCTCTCTCTCTGTAATTAATCACCAGTGGTAGCGTACTATCAACCATGCGTACACTTATCTGGATGTTTAGCCTAATGTAGACAAAGGAATTACATTTTGCCCTTATGATGCCAAGTGGTTAATACGTACAAGTGCGATACAGGCGAGGGCTATTTAATCAACGGGCTGCCAGGGCTTTGTTTGCCATGTCAGGATAGTTGGATCTCAGTAATTTGTTTTTTGGAAAAAAGAGAGAAGGACTTCCAAAAGGATCAGAATCAATGTGACGGAAGTGATTCACAAACATGGGCGCGGGATGGTGGGAGCTGATTGTGTTGTTCCACCCCTTGTCTGTATGAAGTAGTGCAGCACCATCCGTAAAGAGTTGGCTATTTTACTGTAACTAATGGGCTATTTGAACATTTGCTTTAAATTTCATGTCATAATGTGCCCATCAGGAATGTTATGGGGAAAAAAAAAAAAGTGCAATTGAATTAATTAATCCGATCTTATCATGTCAGGTGATTAAAGTGCAAGGGTCGAGGTCTGCTAAACCTGGGGAGAGACTTGCAGTAGTAGAAACTTGTCAGCGGCCCACGCAGGCTGAAAAGGCTGAGACAGACCAGAAAATTGCCACAACAGTTTTGGAGCTGCTATTTAGATCCATAAAATTCCTTCGATGCAAGGGACTTCCACTGCGTTGGCATATCGGGATGGAGTTTTATGTTAGCTAATGATCAAGCGGACAATGGGTCTCATTCATGAAACACGAGCAGAGCGAATTTGTGCATAAACTGTTTGCAGAAGGAAATTTACTTGTAGTTTTTTTCATTTATCAATATCTTAGTAGCCACACTTATATATATATACACCTGCTTCCTACTGCTCGTAGTGCTTGTGTAAAAAGGGAAACGCACATAAATATTGCTTGTCATTATTAGAAATTAGAATTTTAATCCGTATTGTGCTCTGTTATGTTCACAATACAGAGATGCCTTTGGAGCACGACGTTGTAGCGAGACTGTGAGAACCACGTTTCTGACCAAACACTAAGCTATCCATGATGGCTACCAGAATGTATATTGATGTAACACTTAACACGTACATCACCTTACCTTCTGAATTTGTTTTTGACTACTGCAGTGGAGGCATGTTGCTGTCTGATTCCTGACAGAGAGGTCTGTCCAATAATACTGTTACCTTCTTCCAGGCCTTTGATTTACTTGTCCCTGTCAGACCCCAAATACTAACATAATAAATTATTATATGTATTATAAAATATTTTTTCTCAACTCCATTTCACCCAAAATAACTTCTCAATCTCAGCTTCTGAAACATTTTCTCTCTCCCTGTCTTTCTTTGCTCCATGTTTGCAAGTTGACAGGATGTACCTGTCCATAGTAATTCATTGGCTATTCATGGGTGGGATGTATGCTAATTGCTGACTAGTAGGAGCATGCTGTCAGTTTATGATTCATGAACATACACGTGCCCTATGATCAAATCTGAGTTTGCAGGTTTTTACTACCGAGGTTTTTGTGCAAATCTACTCATGGATTTACTGAAATTTCATGAATAGGACCAATGAGTGAACATATAATTTGCCCAGTGCATGTGAGTGGCTTCGACAAAGAAACAGCTGGATGTCCGACACCATTCAAAATGTAATATGAGAAATTTTGGCACATGCAGGTCAGAGAGAAATTGTGTCTGAGGTGAGAGAGCACACATTCTGTGGACTAAGGGCTGATGGAGCCACTGATACATTTTTAGAGCAGTTTTTCCTGTAACTCCTGCAATATAACTTTGAGCAATGTAGATAAAGTTTGGTTAGTTTAGGCAACTATAACATCTTGGTTAATGTTAGGAAAAAGATGTCATAGTAAGTAAACCCTGTGCAGCACCAAACAGCAGACAGAAAAAGTTGGCAACCAGTTAGTGCTGCCCTAGTGAACCCAACTCCTAGTCTATGAAGAGTGTTTTAGTCAACCAAGTCTTTATTGGTCGGTTAGTCAGAGTAAAAAAAGAAACTCTATTAGGGAGATACGCCTTGTGAATGACACACTTGATGCTGCACAAAGATGAAAGAGCGATGACGAAAGCAGTGTAGAGAAAACTAACCTAAGAAGACAACAGATGGGAACTCACAGCAAGTCTGGAAACCAGCATATATTTCCGAACTGCTGCCATAGACCCGTGTTTTAAGAGCTTGTCATTCCTTGATGCAGAGAAATAGGACGAGGCATACTTGACAGTGTCAGATCTGCCTGAGAGTTTATCTCCAGCTGAAGCTGCTCAGAGAGAGGATCATGACAGCAGTACAGTATTTATCATTTGTTTCATAAGTTATTGTGTTGGTGTTACAAGTTCATAAATTGTGTGTTGAAATAAATTACTATTAAATTATCTCATTGCTGCTTGTTCCAGCACATTCAGAATCAATGCTGTTTTCAGTGTCAGGCTGCCTGCTTCATTGAGCACTTTTAAAATTTGTATTTTAAAAGCTCATTAATACGGTGTTGACAATGTTGTCTATGACATTTTTTTTTCTCAGCCCTGAAACTCAAACCATTTTCTGATGCCCCAAAAAATATATATTTAAATAGTTAAATTATTTTAATGTGCATGCAACAAGAAGTTGACTAATGTCTTGAACTGGCAACCACAAGTCAACTAGGAAAATCTTTGGTTGAGGGACACCTACAACTTGCTTGTGAACAAAGAAGGACATCTAGCTAGCTTTAGCCCCAGTTTTAGTCACCATGTGGTGGAAACCAAAACAGAGCTGATAAAAGAATGAATATTAGCCTCGTCATAAGCAAATGTTGCACTGGCAAATATTTGCAAATACGTTAGCCACAGCAACTATAAGGTTCTGTTTCTGGAATCTTGTTCATGTTAGTGCAGGGCTACCCAGAGCTTTACATCTGTTCCACAGACGATAGGCCTACACACTTATAAACAGCGCCTGGAAGAAGATCGACTATGCACCTCAGACGCAACCTGCCACCTTGCTTTTAAAAGCTGGCACAGAAAAGGCACAAGAGTAGCACTCAGTGCCCGACCTCACGTTTACCTCACGACGATTACAGACATGGCATGTGTACGGCCTCTAATTTCGAGGGCTGGTACCTGCAGTTATTCCACAGGCTAGTAAATAACATGTCGGGCAGGAAATCCAAAGTGTGGGATCATTTTGAGAAGGTGAAGGACGAACCCAAGGTGATATGTAAACTCATCTTCATTGGTCGACTACAAACATGACGTATCATCTGAAACATGTCAGTAGCTACATGCCCATTAGCCACTTAGCACAATCATTAGTCATTAACAGGCGGCTCGCTCAGTGTGTGACGTGCACTTGTAGATAAAACATAGGCCTATATTAATGAAGGTTCATTAGTACGGTTTTGTATTTCTCTGTAATGTAGCACAGTGTTAACAATGTTACTGATACTATTCTTTCTCACACCTTCAACTCAAACCATTGTGTTGCCCCGCCCAAAACATATCATTTAATCATTAAATTGATATTGTAAACATGCAGGCGACTTATCGACTAATGGCCTGAAATGATGACTGCTGGGTGACTAGGAAAATACTTAGTCAGGGGCAGCCCTACAAATTCATAATTCATAACTATTACTTTTTTAAGCTCTTGGGTTTTTTTAATATTGTCCAGATTACTTTATATTCTTTGCTTGGAAGGTCATAGTTCTCACTTGTGTCATTCACTGATACACCAACCCATAAGCTGCTTCTGTAAAATATCCTAAATTAAGAAAATATCCTTAATTTAGTTGAGTTAATACAAATCTTATATGACATTGTGGGTCCACCATGACAGCATCCTGTTTGGATAGCCATGACTTTTACAAGAGGAATACCACAGGGAGCCGGACAATGAGAACTATTACCGAGTTGTAACATTCAATTATCAGGACTCTCTGAAGTGTATTGAATTTGCCAACCAATTGGAAAATGCTGTTTCCAGTGCTCACTGTGTGCATCTTTACAAGAGACAAACAGAATGTTTTCTCTTCCCTCAGAAGAAACCATCTGGTCTTCAACCAAGATTTTTCCATGTCAAGGACAGGGCAAACTTTAATCAAGACAGTGTTTTCGTCATTCAGATAGAGCTACACATCCAAATTGCCCTTGGGGTTCTACCTTTACTTTGTTCCCAGAAAACAAATGTAGAAAATGTTATGAAAATGCATGGCATGAGTCTTGGTCCTTCATTCCTTTTTTGCAAGCTATTTGCAAGTATTGCGTCATTAAACATCCCATTATCTTCAAATACATTATTCACAAATGAATGTGTAATCAGACAAATGAACCCACCCCCTGACCTAACCAGCTAGGAATCAGCTTCCACTACCACTGTGTGAAAGCTGCGGTAACACCCATCACAAATTGTTGTAACATTATTGGAACATCCCGAAGCCTGTCAGAGCTGCTTTCTAATGACTGCTTTCTCTGCTGCGTTTGATGAGTGACTTGTCACTCTCTACAGCCTAAACCAGAAACTCGAATGTTTTGATACATATATCAAAACATTCAAAACTGGAAAAGTACTTGAAAATGCTTTTCATGCATCACCTTAAATCCCCGGTAGCTTTTGGGGCGAAAAAGTAATTGCATCACATTGCAGAATTTGTAATTTATTTAATACTTGACTAACAAGCAGTACTTATGTTCATTTTCACATTAACACATTAACAACTCTGCTTTTGAATGTCAAATCTCTCCATACTGTATGATGAAACTATCATTAAATGACAAGAATATGCTGTTACCATCATACCTTTTTTTTTTTTTTTTTTTGTAGAACATCAAGCTTCCTTTTGAGGCTTTCCTGCTCTGTTCTTGATTCAACAGCCGATTTAACATTCGACCCAGTTTCAGCAAGGCTCTCTACTGGGACACAACCCAGAAGTGTCATACAGCAGAACCAGAATAATAAAGCCCTCCACGCTGGATATGAAAGCAAAGATACCCTGTTTATGCTCTATAAATTAACATACAAGCACAACATCTTTCTGTATGGGTGATTTGCCTATTTAAGGCGCACACGCAGTCACCAGCTTGCATTATTGCAATCAATGTGAATGAAAAAGGAGGCACAGAGAAACAGACAGGATAAGTACAGTGTAATCCAGTACGCATGCATCTCATTTTGAAGGCTAATTATGCACACCCTGCCCCTTGGATGTTAGTTTGGTATGGAAATGACAGCCAACAATTTTATGCGACCCTTAGGAATGTAATTAGTATTATAATATAATGTAATTAGTCTTACCATGCCATGTAATCGCACAAGGCTCGGGATATCAATAGTTAATGTGCAAACTGGATCACAAACAACCTGATTACATTTTCTAACTTACTTTCAAAGAGCAAGTAGCAGTCTGCCAGCAGATCTCACAGGGACTTTAATGTTTTTACTGAAGTTAGCGAAGTACATATTGTCTCTGAGGTGAACTCCGGCTGGCACAATTACCACTAGTCTAATTATAGGAATGCTGATATTGACAATGTAGTCTTCAGTGTGTGCTTAACCTAAAGAAGTTGAGAAATCTAAACATTTAAGGCCATGTTGTTGTTCTCTTATGCCGTAGTGCCTCAGATAGTGCCGTCGCATATTAATAAATTGGTTTAAAAGCTCAGAATTTAGTGTCATAGCTGTCACAGAAAGACACTGTACTGTAGAGCAATGGTTTCTAAACTTTGTCATCCAGTGTTGTTAAATTACCCTTCCGTTACATACTATAAAATTGGTAGTTGCTTATCTCCCCAAAATTCTGATGTGTGCCTCTGTGTGAATGTCTGGGTAATGCCAGTAAGTGTAGCTAAGGCTCGATAGCTTGCAAATGATTTTTCAGTTGTCTAAGACCGGTATTTTCCCACGACTCTGCCATTTGTGGAGTAACATTTCATCCACCACATATCCAGCCACAAGCTTCATTACTTTGTTGTTGTTTGCAGCTGCCCATGATTAAAATCGAGTTTTGGTTGTTTAGCCGGTGTAACACTACGGCTGATGTCCGCAGCCAAGGAGGGCTCACCTTTTGGTGGGTTGTATTTCCTGGAGCTTCACATTGTTGTAGTATCAGTCATAGCAGTGAAGGTGTTTCAGACCGGAGGTTTGGGGACATGTTTTCCACAGTTGAATGAGTTTTAGTTCTTAGTTTAGTTATTACTTTAACCACAGCACTGGTGTTGTTGTCATCTTTCCTCCTGACAAAATCAAAGTAAAAGGGAATATTTCCAGCTGCCTAAGGTAAGCATTTCCATCTTCCAAACTAGCTTGCTGCTTGGTGATGTGCCTGTGCAGCACGACAATTATGAAAATTAGTCCACTGATGTGATTGTTGTATTTGAAGTCAGTAGTGAAGTCAGTGTGATAACAAAAGTAACTTAGTAACGAGTTGTTTGGTTTTGGCATAACTGTAATAGTGTTACTGAAATTTTATTAGTAATTAGTCTGACTACTTGTTACTGGAAAAAAATATTATTATTGTAATGCCTTACCAGTAATGTGTTACTGCCCAACACTGGGTCAAGTTTAAATTTGTACTACTTGGAGAACTGGACGATGCATGTTATACATGCGTATCCATTACTTTTAGCTAAGTAAAAAAAAAGTATTTCTACCATTAATGCAATAGCTATTTTAAAGCTATAGTGCGTAACTTCTACATATCCGTAAATGTCCGTTTCACCCAAGCCACTACTAGAGGAGATGACACAATGCTGATTAAGCCGATCGGCTCCTCTAACATCTCGCGGTATTTTTCAATATATATCATTTTTAGTTTGCGTGTCGACCGGCGACATTCCCGCGCTGGCGCACAGGAAATGCTTCCTCACAACAAGAAGGGAGGGGGAGGAAGAGCAGAGAGTATCATAGCAAGAAGTAGAGCGCAGGTAGAAAGAGAAAGCAACATGGTGGAGAAGCGGCCGAGACATGGTTCAGAAGTGGATCCTACCACAAAGAAAAAGCCTGGACGTTCGGCTGAAGGTCTATTAGCAAAGAAGGAAAGTGACCGACGGAGAAGGCAAACAAGGATTTGTATTGGCGTCGCTTTTTCTCGGTGGAGAGCCCTGAAGGAAGAAATTGGGCTGAGGGCAGACACGGATGTTGCCTTGCTGCTGTTGGATAAGTAAGTGACTTGGTTTATAATTATATTATGAGTAGTATGTGTTGCTGTTACATGTACTGGACCTAGTACTTTATTATTTTCTTGGAAATGGTGCTATGAACGTAATGTAATGTTAGCAGCCTGGTGTTCGCCACGTTGTGTAGCGCTGTGTACATGGTGTGAAGCGAGTGTTACTCTGTGTACACGGTGTGTGGCGAGTGTTACTCTGTGTACACGATATGTGGCGAGTGTTACTCTGTGTACATGGAAGTGCCGGCTTATTTGTTGTAATAACGCATTATCTGCTGGGGGGCGACAGAAGTTACGGACTATAGCTTTAACTATTGGCTTTTAGCTTTAGTTATTTACCATGGCATATTAGGGCCATTTTCGGGGGAAAATGGAGCCAGGGAAAGGGGGGTAATATTCTGAGAGAATAATTTCCAAGATTAAAGTGGTAAGTTTACGAGAACAAAACTCTGAAAATTCTCCGAGATTGAAATGGTTAATTTTCAAGAAAAAACAAAAAACAACAACAAACAACAACAAAACAAACAAATTTACTGTTAGAAAGTCAGGTGATGTAATATAAAGAGCGACAAAGTCCATACAGGGAGCAAGTTGTGGTTGACGAATTGGCAAAAAAATAGAACTTTCACCTCGGACACCAGGGTTTGTGTCCCCCTGCGAGTTATTATTCTTAGACTTGACTTATCATTTTCAGATTTTTGGATGTAGAAAGCTGCTGAACGCACACTGTGTACATAAACATTAGCAGAATAGCTAAATAGGCCTGTTCATGATGTTACTAGGACGCCCAGGATCTCCAGCTGATGGCTAGGTGATTTCCCAGATGTCTGCACAATTTTCATTTTGGAACTATTTTTGATCCATAAGGGGATGTTGTGATTGGGCGTTCAAAAAAAAACAGTTAATGTCCTGTACTTGTTTATGTACACAGTGTACTTATACATCCTAAAAACTGAAAATAATTAATAATAATAAGCTCATACAGGTTGTTGCAGGCTCATACAGGACACGATACCCAGTCTTCTGGGTGAAAGTCCTGTGCTTGATTCATTCATCTGTCACAGCTTCCTCCCTATGTGGACTTTGTTGCTCTTCATACTCACTAGACTTCCTGGCAGTTTTTTTTTGTCTTAGTAAATTAACCACTTTAATCTCATAAAATGAGGTGGGGTTTTTTTTCATAAATTTATGACTTTAATTTAGAAAATTCTGATTTTTTTTTTCTCAGAATATTATCCTCCTTCCCCGGCGCTGTATTTATTTTTTATCTTCAGTGTCCCTAAATGTTACATTTAGATAAATATTACTGTTTGCCTGTTAATTTAGTTATCTATTTTAACAATTTACTTTCAGCTCGCTCAACCAGTGTTTTATAACTTTTAGCTTACTGTACAAGCTTGCTTCCTACAAAGTTTTCATGCACTCTCCATTGCGTTATGTAGTGTTCAGATGTTACAGCTGACTCATTAGGAGGGGTATTTCTTTCTAATCACAGCATGATTTCTACTTTTTTTCTGTTTCATGTGAGTTGAGCTACTCTACAATCTTCCCACGTAGCCCCTGGCAACTGCAGAGGTACCCACTGGGGTAAAGTACCACTGTTTGGGAATCGCTACAGAGTATAATACAAAATAAGACCGCTGTTCTAGTCTTATATGCTGTTTATTGTAGCATAAACATATTTTTTGTCTCACCCAAGAAGTTGATGGGAGACTGTTTCTTATTAGTTCATTGTTGTTACTCATCCTGATGCGCACAAAGCGTAATGAAGCACATAATTCCTCTTGATGCTTGTTGTGATGTTTTAATGATGTCTCTAGTGCTCTCATGTCAGTGATGTAATTACCGTGGCTTGAAGAAGAGTCAAAAAAGTTCACATTGCCACTGTCAAAATTGAGTTTCTGTCACTGATGCGAATGTAAAGTGACACACTCTTTACTTGAAATGCATTTAAAATGGTAAAGTAACTAGGTGCAAAGTAAACGGTGTATATGAGATCCATACTCGCACACAAACAAGCCTCTCTGTTATCTAGGGCAGCTTGCTGTAAATTACATTGCCTCAGTAGTTGTTTTGAGTGTCTTTGAGAGAGCGTTTCTCTCTCCAAGCATGTTTCCGCTATCCAGTCTCCAAAGTGTTACAGCCATAATTAGCCTAGATTAATGAGGAGGCCACTTCAAAATGAAACATATGAATAATAAAGGTGTTGTTACACAAACACTGTTTCATCTTTCATTGTAATCTTACGCGGCACTCGCATGGGATAGTAAAAAAGCACGTTATCAAATTTATTAAGGCCACGCTGACAATTTGTGCCCGTGAATATTGATGAAGGGGAAAACCACACTTTTTTCTGCCTTGCCTTGTTATATATATACACAACAGGCTGCGTTTCTAAATGACATTTAAGAAGCCTCATAAATCAATCAAGTCCAGTTTCCTTCTTTATTACTTGGCCTAGGAAAGAAAACTGATACAAACACCTACCATGATGCATTGCTCCTTTCTCTCTGTCTGACTGGCACTATGAATTGCATTGACACTGGTCAGTATGCATGAAGACTGCCTCCTTTCTACCCTCCTCAACGCTTACAGATAATTAAACCCGTGGGAAAACATCGAGTCTTCTGAGAGATCAGAGTGGCGTAGGGGAATAAAGCTGTGTGGCTCCATGAAATGATCATAATGCAAACACTGGCTTTGCTTCACTCATTCAATGAGGCGTTAAACACCCCTCATATAAACTATGTATATATATATATGTATTTGTAAGAAAAGTTTACTTTTTAATCTTAAAATACACAGTGACTCCAAATCTTTAAAGGGAATTCTAAAATTACAATCAATTACAGACATGATATTACACATACAGAAATAGTACAGATAATTGGTCTATAAAGGTCCTAGGTTATTCTGTTCACACCAATTTTTATATGTTGATCACAAGCATTCCTGCACACATGAATAAATGAAATATTCAGTATTTTGCGGTGTAGAGTATTACCCACGAGTTGCTGCTAATGGGAAACCTACACCAAATGGGCTGAACAAGTGGAGGTCGCCTGTGATTTCTGAATGAAAGAGCCAACATGTTTCCCTCGTTTCCACGTCTTGAGAAAGCTTCCTTGATGGACCAGTGTTGCAGAAATCATTTCTGAAAATGGCTGCTGGAAAAGAGAATTTAATATTTCTATTTTTGTTTCCTCTCTGTGAAGGTTGCCTAAAATGAGAAACGGCACTATTCGGCTCCCCCTGCCAAAAGAAAAAAAAAAAGGTTGCTTTGTACTATGTTAAATTTAGCATGACAGGATGAAAGTTAATTTCCACATTAAACAAATGTGCTGATCTCTGATTTTGGAGCAACAAACACAAAACACTGTGAGACCAGTGAAAAGTGGAGAGAAAGTGGAACAAACTTTCTCTCAGAATCCAGGCCAATGCTTTACCCCTCTGCCAAGTGCTGTTTTTTTTTCCACAATGCCAGTGATGCTCTATGATTAGGTCTTTGTTTGAACTGAGTGGAAGCCCACACACAAATACTTTTCTCTTAATTGGTGTTTTTAAAGGATGAGAGTGGGTAGGCAGAAGACGGAACGCTTTAAGACTGAGGGAGGAAGCCTAAATTTGATCTTCAGTAAAGGCGGAGCGTGACTTGAAGCCACTGATGATCAAGTTGAGCTTTCTTTCTCAATTGTAACTTTATGTGATGCTTTTCAATGCGGCACCTCCTGGAGGAGTAAAACCCCTTCAGGAGTTATTGATAGTTGACCAGCAGGCATTAACAAAGACAGTTCATGTGTTTGGCAGCATGGACCCTCAGGGCCTTGGCAATTCAGGACCGGGCTTGTTTGATCTATAGAGAACACACCGTGGATGTCAGCACCGGGAATGGTTATTTCCCTCGGGGAGCAGCCAGTGGGGACGGCAGAATCCAAGAGGCTAAAAATATATTTGTGAGAGGCGATTACAGGTATGAAGTCGGATGTGAACAGTGGAAAGGCTTTGAAATGCAAAATTAGTGTCCGCTCCCCACCTGTCACAGATCCTGCGCTTGAAAAGGGATGATTGTCATCCTTCGCGATTTGCTCCATTTCTCTTGCATATATAGACGTGCACTATTTGATGTGTCCATTACATAACGAGATGTAGTAGGCCTAATTATCTCCAGTACAGCACCACGAAAATTGAGCCAGGATTGACAATGTAGCTCTTGTACTACAGTATCATAAAAGCAATGAGACTGCTATCAGAAACGATACTATCAATTTCATCAGCAGCTGAAATCCAAGCGGAGAGATAATTTCACTGAATAGCTTTGGTATTGTCTGCAGTGCTCAGAATACATCTGCATTAATGTGCTATACCCTTTTTATCTGCCTTTCCTGTGGCCAAATTGCCTTTGGTCTGTAACCCTGCGTGTAAGAAAAAATGTTAAACAGATGCTTTCCTTATCAGCAGCCCCTCTAAATTCTTTCTATGTTCCACCTTCTCTTGATTAAGAGTAGCCCTGGACACAAAAGAGCAAACACACTTATCCGACAGGGATCAGGGAAGAAAAATAACCCTCGCTGTGAAGGCACCTCTCCTCCCCCTTTTTTTCTATGACTTCCCCAGCCAGTGGAGGGAGGGGACAAGCGGTCGAGGAGGACATATAAGCGCGGGGATGAGGAACAACTTGTCAAGATGGTGGATGATAAACAGAAAGCTCCATGTGGGTGGAAGAACTAAGTGATGCAGCTTGCCCCCTGGGTGGCTTAGTCGCGTTTGTAACGAATGCGGCTCATGTCGCATTGGCATTCATCATTCAGACCTTTTTGGCAAGGTTTTACCTTACATAAGTCACAGTTTGTGCAGGATGCGGTCTGCAAGGGCACCGCCATAAGAGCTTCAAAAAACTGTTGACAGAATGCCAGAGTACATTAAATAATTATGTCAGCAAACTCAATGCAAGCTCCTCCATACTTATTTGCAACTAAATAGGTCTTTGTGAAACTGAGCAGAATTAAGCTGCTAAGGAATCTCACAGGGACTTTAAAAGTCCTGGCAAGGAGACAGTGGCTGCCTGTATTATTCGCAGTCTCTCAGTAAACTTTAAAGGGTGAGGTGAGGTAGCATAAATGACACTGGCAAGATGCAATGTGATTTCACAGATCTAAGAATAAACCAAACTGTTGCCTCACCACGCTCGCAAGTACAGTCGCGTTGGAATTTTGCTAATGAAGTGTTGAGGCCAGAAATGTGGTGTATGTCACCACGTATATCGTCTGTCTCCTTCATTTTGTTTCTTCTTGTTTCACTCCACTACAGTTGTCAATAAGCAAACTCATTTTTGTACTGACAACTTGTATCAGATTATTTTGTCCTGTCTTTTTTCTTGTCATCTTGAAGAGGAAGTCAGTACACCCATGGGTGGATTATGAGACACTCAGGGCACAGTTATGCAAAGGCCCCTCCTTGCGTCTCTTTGTAGTTGTTATGGTTGTGTGGTTTTGTGTCTCTTTGAGGTAATTTAGTTTCTCTTTTTTTGGTCATTTTGTGTGTCTTTTTGTTTTTTTGTGTCTCTTTAGGGTCCCTTTGTGTCTCCTTGTAGTTGTATTGTTCCTCTTCGTAGTTGTTTAGTTTCTCTTTGAGGTCATTTTGTGTCCCCTTGTAGTTTTATTGTTTACCTTTGTATTTATTTTGTGTCTCCTTGTAGTTGTTTTGTTCCTCTTTGTAGTCATTTTGTGTCTCTTTGCGATCATTTTGTTCCTCTATGTTGTCATTTTGTGTCTCTTTGAGGTCATTTTGTTTTCTTTTTTTGGTCATTTTGTGTGTCTTTGACGTCATTTTGTTCCTCTATGTTGTTGTTTTGTGTCTCTTAGAGGTCATTTTGTTTTCTTTTTTTGGTCATTTTGTGTGTCTTTGACGTCATTCTGTTCCTCTATGTTGTCGTTTTGTGTCTCTTTGAGGTCATTTTGTTCCTCTTTGTAGTCATTTTGTGTCTCTTTGAGGTCAATTTGTTTCTTTTTTTGGTCGTTTTGTGTGTCTTTCACATCATTTTGTTCCTCTGTTGTCGTTTTGTGTCTCTTTGGTGTCATTTTGTTCCTCTTTGTAGTCATTTTGTGTCTCTTTGGTGTCATTTTGTTCCTCTTTGTAGTCATTTTGTGTCTCTTTGAGGTCATTTTGTTTCTTTTTTTGGTCGTTTTTGTGTATTGTTTTGTGTCTTTGTGGTCATTTTGTTCCTCTGTAGTTGTTTTGTGTCTTTGAGGTAATTTTGTTTCTGTTTTTTGGTCGTTTTGTGTCTCTTTGTGGTCATTTTGTTCCTCTGTGGTAGTTTTGTGTCTTTGAGGTCATTTTGTTTCTTTTTTTGGTCGTTTTGTGTGTCTTTTTGTTGTTTTGTGTCTTCGTGGTCATTTTGTTCCCCTGTAGTTGTTTTGTGTCTCTTTGAGGTAATTTTGTTTCTATTTTTTGGTCGTTTTGTGTTTCTTTGTGGTCATTTTGTTCCTCTGTAGTTGTTTTGTGTCTTTGAGGTCATTTTGTTTCTTTTTTTTGGTCTTTTTATGTCTCTTTGTGGTTATTTTGTGTCTCCTTGTAGTTTGATTGTTTACCTTTGTAGTCATTTTGTGTGTCTTTGTGGTCATTTGGTGTCTCCTTGTAGTTTGATTATTTACCTTTGTAGTCATTTTGTGTGTCTTTGTGGTCATTTGGTGTCTCCTTGTAGTTTGATTATTTATCTTTGTAGTCATTTTGTGTGTCTTTGTGGTCATTTGGTGTCTCCTTGTAGTTTGATTATTTATCTTTGTAGTCATTTTGTGTGTCTTTGAGGTCATTTTGTGTCTCTTTGTGGCAGTTTTGTCTGTCTTTGAGGTCATTTGTTTCTCCTCCTCTCTTTGGGGTTGTTTTGTGTTTTTTAATGTTCATTTTGAGTCTCGTCCTGGTCACTATGTTTTCATTTGTGTGACATTTTGTAGGTGAAGGTCAGGTGGGCCCCTGACACGTTGGGCCCCTGGGCTTGTGCCCGGTAGACCTGTTCAGTTATCCATCCATGACTACACCTTGTGATTTTATAGCATCAAGGTGCAGACATAATTTTTTTTACCAGTATGCAGTAATTATTTTTCATGAGGACTGAACTAAATGGAATGCAGCATTATTTAAACATGTCTCACTCTGGACACCAAAGCACTTAGTGTATTAAATACAGGTTTGGACAATGGCTTACACAACCCGGGCCCACATAATAAAGAATTAATGAACTATTTGCCAGGGTGATGCATATTAAGCTGTGTTTAACAATCTGTCAGGCAAGGTCCCGACAGCCACTTGGTCGGGATGATAGATTTCAAAGCAGGATGAGACATCAATCACTGTCCTGTGGTGATTGGTTGTTTGTGTGTGCGGCGGTGGCCCTCCATCTCGGCGAGGCGAAGGTTGGCTGATTGCTCCCTCTGCCTCTCTACATTCATTGTGGCTACCTGACACCATGTTATACACCCAACACTGAGCGTGGAAATGCTTATTTACACTTCGGTGGGCCGAGCCTCCACATGCGCAATATCATTTGGGTGTCTTGATGCTGAATTGGCTGGTGTGCCTGTGCGAGTGGAGCAGGTTTAGCAGTCTGGTTATTGCCTCCCTCGCTGCTTTTGTCCATTTATTCCAAGATAGGTTAGATGGAGGAGTGTTGGTTGTTTGTTTTGTTGGCCTGCCTGTCTTCTGGCCCTGCTGCTACGATAGCTGACTGACAAGTGGTTAAGATGTCTCTTTGTGCTTATCAAAAAGTTGGCACATAAGGGTGAAAAGCTTTGCTCTCTATCTGCTTTGAAGCTGCAAGAGAATTCAGGTTTGGGAGCCACGACGGCAGCTGAAAGCAGACATGAAATGACAATACAGTGTATAAAAAGACAGACACTTTTATTATTATTACCTCTAATACCCATCAGCTAGATGTAATTACAATATTGTGAATCAACAGATTTACCTTTATGAATTCAGCTTTGCATAATGTTCAGTATTCCTGCACCCTTTTATTGTAACCGCAAAGAACCATAATATTACCACTAGATTGTTTTTCACCATCCTGCTTTTCCCCTTGTGGGCTTTTTCTGTATCTTATTATTATCATCATCACTTGTGCTGCACATAATTTTGAGGCTTTTTTTTTTTTTTGTAGTAAAACTGTTTTCTGGTTAATATTTTTCCAGTAGCTACCCGACTGTGGAAAAGGGGGCCCCAAATCTTATTATGGCTTGGTATTATTAGAATTTGAGATACATGTAATATATAAAAGTCTGGTAAGCATGGCTAAACCCAAAATGTTAATGTGTTACAGAGAGAAAGTGGCAAATCTTCAAAGCTGCAGAACAGGAAGGAGAAGCATGTTTACTGACTCGGTTTATTTGCCAAATGAGGAGAAAATGTTGTCATATCACAGCGCTCTATATTTTTTCCTTGACAGAAATGGAGCAAGTATAGACGACAGAGGAGAGTACAGATTGAACAGGCTTTCTTGAGGCAGCAGACTTATTTTAATATTCACTTTTTTTCATACTTCCATGTAGGCTCTCTGTCCCATGATGCAAATGTCATTAATTGTTAAAAGAATTTCAGTATAGCTGTTTTTAAGGGTAATATCACTTTCAGTAGCATTCATGCCTTCCTTGTTTCCAAAAGACCGGAGTAAAAACCTTCTGTAGGTCAAAGTAGGCCCGAGTAGACTGAGGAAGATTCAGCACTATGTCATCATATTTTATTTAGTTAATTGGCTGAATCATTTTGACTTTGCACTAACAACAGTCACCTCTGGGTAGAAAACTGGCTGTTAGTTTCAATTGTAGAGATATGTAAAATCAGCAGGCTTGTTTATTTCTGTTGCCATTTCAGCTGTAACTGTTACATTTAAAGATATTCAGTTAAACACCGTGGTCTGACCTATATAGGATGTCTCTGCTATGCTAAGCCTATTTGATATTCTGTGTTGTCTTGCTAGTACTTTGGAAAACCCGCACAGAAACTAAACAATATAAAATGTAGTTTAGCAACCTAAAAAACCTATCTAAAATAATCTATATCACTCTAAGTGTACACTGTATTTGGAATATTTTCTCTGCTACACTAACCAATCTAGGCAGCAGCAGGCCACACCAGAAACTCCTGTGTTCTGCTACGTAAAATTACTGTTTTTGTCAGTAAAGTCTGGTTGCTATGAGAATACAGCTAAAGGTCCCTGTTGGAAAAGGTAAGGTAAACGGCATGGTAAAGCGATGAAAATATTCTTAATATCGCACGCTTAAACTGATATTGATTTTTTTTAGGTGGGCTGTTTTTAGGCGGCTAAAACTTAACCAATTGACCCTTTTACTGTTGGTAAACAGTATGATGTTTTTTGGTGGGTGGGGCTTAGCTGGAGGCAAAACAATTCACAGACATTAGCTAGCGCTAGCTAGCAAGTTCTGTTAGCTTGTTTTAGACAATTGAGGAAGATGATACGAGTGGTGCATTCAGAAATACTCAATCTGGCACAAAGTGGACCATCCATAAATTCAGAGCACTGTCGGAATGTACCGTTCGGTTATCCAGAGCACCACACTCTCGGAGTAAGAGAGCGCTCTCTGGGCAACTCTGTCTGGGGAGACGGAGCAGCAGAGCGCTGAGCAGAGTGAATGTGTGATTAACTTCACTGTCCATCAATTCATATAAAAATATAAAGCTCCATTTCTTCGATCAACAGGTCTCTCATTTTAGTGTAGAGTGTCAGATTGAATTTATGAATGCATTAGCTAATGTGCTAAAAAGTTATTGTGACAGAAAAATCCAACATTCCTCTTAATACCTCCTCAATTTCCAGTTAGGTGGAGATGATAACCCATCATACACATAATGCTATTCATCCCAACAACAATAAGCACTTTTCCCCTTACCTGATAAGCAAGCATTTTTGATCATCGCCTCCGTCTCCTAACTTATGGCATTTTAACCATAGCTGTCTTTGTTTTTGTTGATGGGCAGTGGCAGCTGGTATGCAATAAAATCTAAGTTTTGAGCCATGAATCCTTCTATTCTGGCTCCCAATAACACAACAAGACGACATTTTAACACTCCTATGTAGCCTCCAGCCCTGTGGTGACGAGTCATGTTTTGCCTCCAGCTAACAAACTGACGTCATTGTGACGTCGGTCCTAAAAGGGTCTATTCCAGTCTTTAAGATTTCACACTAACAGCTCTGCACTGAAACCACTGTCCCAGGCTGTGAGGCATCTCCTACAGTCACTCTGTGCAGGTAACATTAGCTTAAACTGCAACTTAACAGCAGAGACGAGGCTGTCAGCAGTATCATAAGGTGTCGTCAGTCAAATGTCAAAACCACAACCACGCTGTCTTATCAGAAAAAAGTTAAAAGTATGTCACTGTCATTTCATAATGCTGAATTTCTCATTTGTGATGTCCAGGGATGACTTTATTTCACAATGTAATGCTATACTTACTGATCTGCAGTCATTTACACACTGTTATAAAACAGCTTTACTGTTACTGAGCATCAAAAGATTGGGGAGCGTCAAACAGAAAGAGGCGAAAGAGGAATTCCAGACGCTCTTGTCCAGCTGTGATCTCACCTGGCGTATCAATGCATACATCCTCTTTGTCCTTCATGTAGCGAATAGCTCTCTGAGCCATGCATTTGTGCCATATAACTTTACAAGTTTGCATCAAGAGTTGAAGTTCTCTTCAAATTATTTTGTGCTGAAAAAGGAAGTGGTGGGGAAAAAATGTGCAGGGAATAAATATACTCAAAATGTACCAAGTTCAGAGGAAAAGCTTAAAAGCATGTCAGTACACAGTGTTGTGGTGTTTTTGTTTGGAACATAGTTTCCCTGATGATCACATGTGCCAGATCTCATTCTTTTGACACATTTTCCTGGCCTTTTTAGAGCATTTTTAATGCCATTATTTGCATAATCTTATCATTGTAATGAAGATGTCATGGACACCATTAAGCTAAATTGGTATCCAATCATCTTGCCTGACATTGAAGTCATGTACTATCTCTGCCTTTACATAAGATGATGAATGATAGAGGAAAATAACATCCACAGGTGCCACCACCTTGAATTACTTTTTTTGTGATGATATCTAAAACATGTTTTATTCAGTAGAATAAATATACATTTAGCAATATGCTGCACCTGCAGGTGATAATGAAGCAAATGCCTTTCAGACTTATCAGACTTATTATCAGACAACCTCCTACATTAGATGAGAGTGGTGTGGTCTATTGTTGTTAGTATGGTCTTAGCTGTAATGCCTCTCCAGATGGCCCTCCTCAATTGAGCTATTTTTTCCCAACACCCTGAAGAAAGCAATGTGGGTGCTCAGACTCTTGACAGTAACGTATATTTTGAGTTTGTTGCTGTGCCCTTCACAGAATTAGTCATAGGCATGTGAGCGTTATTAGTCAAATTAGAACCCTGCTGTGTTTGAAACCACATGAATAATTGAGGAATTTTTAATCATTGTTCACAAACACTGAGGAGAAGTCAAGATAAGTACTCAATGACCTCTCCTTATGCTGTAAGTATAAAAACTTGAGGGCTGTAGACACCTCTATATCAGTGTACTTGTATTGTCCTCACTATTTTTATCATCAAATATCACTTCTGTTCATTCTCATCAACTCAATTATTTGTCTATTATCATACTTGGAATGATCATTTTTAACATTACGGTCCGAGCGTCAACAGCAAAAATGATAACGGCAGAAAAGACATCTGCTTATGTAATTTTGACTGAAGTATATCGAGTACTCATGTGGCGATCAATAACTAACAAGACAGTTTCCCAATGCTTTCGACATTCTCGACATATGAATGACAGATTGATGGGGCTTGGCAGAACAACTTGCATGTCCGATCACTCCTAAACCACCCAGCCACAGAGGGCTAAGTGAAAATGAAGCACTAATGCCCCCCTCCCCCCCCCCCGGGGCGAGCTGTCTTTCTGCGCTCAGCGTGACTGAAGATATGACCAATAGATTAATTTCAGTTTTTCTATAGTTCACAGTATTGATGATTCACTGGAATTAAATCACTGTGTGGTGCCTGCCTGATTATAATGCCCTTTCATTCTTACAGGGGTCAATGATAATAACTAGATTAGTTGATTGCTGTCTGGGTCAGCCTTTCACTACTATACTGTGTGATTCAAATTCAAGAGGCTCTCTGATTATCTTTTAAACTCGTTTCTGTTTTTTAATGCTTTCATGGTTAACACCTACTTGACTGTGGAGTCCAAAATGTTCAGTACTGAATAAATGAATAAGAAATTCTAAAATAAATTTTTATGTGAATAAACTGTAAAATACACAGATTAACTTGTAACTACTTGAAAAAATTTCAAAGACTTTTATTATTCTTAAAATATTCTTTTTTTCAGGGTGTCAGTGGCTTAGTGGTAGAGCAGGCGCCCCAAGGCTGTTGCTGCAGCAGCCCGGGTTCGATTCCAGCCTGTGGCCCTTTGCTGCATGTCACTCCCTCTCTCTTCTCCCCACTTCACACTTCACTTTCCTGTCAATTAAAGGCAAAAAATGCCCCCCAAAAATATCTTTAAAAAAAAAAAAAAGTTCTTTTTTTTTCCATTATATAAATTAAATCTATTATACCATCTCATTGGTATCTGCCACACAACAACTTATGTAGTCAGGGGTCAATGACTGCATATAAAGATGGGCACATAGCCAACATATCCTGGCTTAAAGCCGCTGACATCTTGCATTGGTGACAGTGCATCCGGAGTCGGAGTCTGCACAGTAGCCATCTCTGCAGTGTCAAGTTCCCATTGTCCGACCAATCACGAACTGTGCCATTGATCATGACATACACAACTGTCAATCATGATGTCAACCCCTCTTCTTAAAGCATCAAATAACTAGTTCTAACCAAACTTAGCAGAAAAATAAACACGTACATAAACGTGATAAGAACTACCTAAAACAACAGAAACCATCTTTGGGAAAAATGTATTTAGAGTCAGCACCTCCAAGTCTGAGGTCATGATCCTCTGTCAGAAACTGGTGGTTTGCCCTCTCCGGGTTGGGGGAGAGTTACTGCGGGCGCTGCGCTGGTCCGTCGTGGTGAAGAGGGAGCTGAGCCAGAAAGCAAAGCTTTCAATTTACTGGTCCATCTGTGTCCCAACCCTCACCTATGGTCATGAACTCTGGGTAGTGACCGAAAGAATGAGGTCGCGGATACAAGCGGTCAAAATGAGTTTCCTCCGTAAGGTGGCTGGGCTCAGCCTTAGAGATAGGGTAATCACATCCGGATGGAGCTGAGAGTAGAGCCGCTACTCCTTTGCGTCGAAAGGGGTCAGTTTAGGTGGTTCGGTCATCTGATCAGGATACCTCCTGGGCGCTGCCCATTAGAGGTGTCCTGGGCATGTCCAACTGGTAGGAGGAACATGATGGAGGGATTACATACCTTGTCTGGCCTGGGAACGCCTTAGGGTCTCCCAGGAGGAGCTGGAAAGCGTTGCTGGGGAGAGGGACATCTGGAATACTTTGCTACCTGGCTTCGGATAAGCGGTTGAAAATGGATGGATGGAGTCTGGCGCATGTCACATTCTGCTAGCATGGAGGGGGTGAGATTTTTTTATTTACCTATACTGCAGCCAGCCAGACGGGGGCGAGAGCTGTTATGTTGTCCATCTTTATATATGGTCTAGGGAGGTTGCGAACAAAGTAGCAAAACTGCTACCTCATTGCCATCATTGACCTTGTGAAAACCTCCCCAGAGGTTAAATACCTGGGTTGTTTCCACACCAGTTAGACTACTGTCAGACTAGTTCCAGCCTAGTCAGACAAGCATGAACTGATGAAGCCTCTTGGATAAGAGGTGAAACGTCTTCTAAGACAAAACCAAGTCCAGTTGCATTTGATTCAATTGCCTTGAGATGCCAGCAAGTCAGCCCCACCCACACACGCATCAACAGCAGACCATCATTTCCGCTCAAACACAGACCCACACAATGCTGTACCAGAATCAGATACTCTCACATGACAAAGACAAATGCAGATGTGTTAGTACCATACAGCATCTAGACCTGTGTCTGACTAACATTAATAAAAGCAGAGAACAACCAATCATTTAAATTTGTCAGCTGTCTTCATATTTTAAAAATAGTCAAATAGAAAAAGAACTAGTCCATACCCATTTAGTGCACACTTGCCCACATACAGTTTCACATGGTGTGTGTTTGGGATACAGGTCATAGGAAATTGCAGATTAAATAGTCAACTGAACCCATTAAGCAGAGCAATGTATTCAGACAGAGTTTTTGTGAATTTGATAGTACGATTGCTTTATTGAAAGTACAGTAGCACCATTGCCAATAGTGGGATAGTTAGTGGGATAAAACTGTACATTAGCAGTTGAGGTAGCACATTGAAAGGCATATAGTTAAAGTGCTTATATGTTGTATTGACTTAAAAGTGGGTCGCACTGGTAGAATGACTGACTGACAGATTGACATACTGACAGTTTCTGTGATTATGTACAGCATACCATGCCATGACTTAGTCATACCAAAAATTAGAACAAAAAACACAAAAAAAACATTCAGCCACAGGGGGAGCCACAGCGATTGGTCGTATTTTAGCCATTTTTAAGCATTTTTCTGTTGTCATAGCGCCACCCAGTTGCCAATTAGAGTTAAATTTCACCTTGAGGCATCCTGTTCTACATATCAACCAAGTTTAGTAAAAATCAATATGGCGGTTAGGCCTAGATAAGAAATTAGCTCTCTGGTGCCCCCATTTTGTTTGATCGGGTCAATAATGGAGGGGTCCCTTCTGATCGATGAAACCCATCCATCCATCCATCCATCCATCCATTCATTTTCATCCGCTTTTCCGGGGCCGGGTCGCGGGGGCAGCAGGCCAAGCAAAGCGCCTCAGACATCACTCTCCCTGGCAACACTTTCCAGCTCCTCCTGGGGGACCTCTCTAAGGCTGAGCCCAGTCACCCCATGGAGGAAACTCATTTCCCGCTTGTATCCACGATCTCATTCTTTCGGTCACTACCCAGAGTTCATGACCATAGGTGAGGGTTGGGACATAGATGGACCATTAAATTGAAAGCTTTGCTTTCTGGCTCAGCTCCTCTTCACTACGACGGACCGGCGCAGCGCCCGCATCACTGCAAAAGCCGCTCCATTCTACCCTCACTCGTGAACAAGACCCCAAGATACTTGAACTCCCTCACTTGAGGCAGTAATTCTCCCCCAACCCGGAGAGGGCAAACCACCAGTTTCTGACAGAGGACCATGACCTCAGATTTGAAGGTGCTGACTCTCATCCGAACTGCTTCACACTCGGCTGCAAAACGCTCCAGTGCATGCTGAATGTCACGGTGCGATGGAGCCTACAGAACCACATCATCTGCGAAAAGGGATGCAATTCTGAGGTCCCCAAACCGGACCCCTTCCTCCCCCCGGCTGCGCCTTGAGATCCTGTCCATGAAGATCACAAACAGGATTGGTGACAAGGGACAACCTTGGCGGAGGCCAACACCCACCGAGAATGTGGTCGACTTCACACCGAGTATGCGGTCACAGCTCTCACTTGGTCATACAGGGACCGAATGGCTCGTTTCAGCGAGCCTGGAACCCCATACTCCCGTAGTACCCCCACACAAGACCCCCTGAGGGACGCGGTCGTAAGCCTTCTCCAGGTCCACAAAGCACATGTAGACTGGATAGGCAAACTCCCACCCCCCTCCAGCAGCCTTGCAAGGGTAAAGCGCTGGTCCACTGTTTCACGACCAGGACGGAATCCACATTGCTCCTCCTGAATCTGAGGTTCGACAATTGGTCAGAGCCTCCTTTCCAGCACCCTGGAGTAAACTTTACCCAGGAGGCTGAGCAGTGTGATACTCCGATAGTTGGAGCACACCTTCCGGTCCCCTTTTTGAAGATGGGGACCACCACCCCGGTTTGCCACTCTGCAGGCACCGTACCCGACCTCCACGTGACACTGAACAGGCGTGTCAGCCAAGACAGCCCAACAGTGCCCAGAGCCTTCAGCATCTCAGGGCGAATCTCATCCACACCTGGCGCCTTGCCACCGGGGAGCTTTTTAAATACCTCAGCGACCTCCACCAGGGATATGGGCGAGAGTTCCCCCGAGTCCTCAGGCTCTGCCTCGTTCTCAGTGGACGTGATGGCCGGCTTCAAGAGGTCCTCAAAGTGCTCCTTCCACCGCCCAACGATGTCCCCAGTTCAGGTCAGCAGTTCTCCCTCTCTGCTGAGCACAGTCTGAGATAAGCCCTGCTTTCCCTTCCTGAGTTGGTTAACGGTCTGCCAGAACTTCCTTGAGGCCAACCAGTGAAACCCTTGAGATATTATACACCTTTATGTGATGAGCCACGCCCTCCGCAATATTCATTTCCTTATAGAAGCTCAGTTTTAGTAATTTTTCCAACTTTTGCCAAGAGGGAACTTTAGATATTGGTCCCTAGATTATGTTCATCGAGTTTCATACAGACCGGTCAAACTTCATAGGAAGAGATGGATTTTAAGTGTTTTTCAACAGAAAATGGCAGAAAATCTATATAACCGGAAGTTCTTGAGACAAAATTGTTCCTCATGGGGAGAGGCATCTCTGTGCACAGTTTCACGTCTCTACGACATACGGGGCATTAGATATGCCCATTCAAAGTTTGCAATTTCATTCGGTTGCTATAGCGCCCCCCTTTGGCCAATTGATGTAATATTGCTTCATTCGCATCCTCCCATGACCCTCTACCACTGTGCCAAATTTCACATGGATTGACCAAGTCAGTGAGGAGAAAAACGTGGAACAGACACACCCACAGACAGAGTTTTCGTCATTAAATAGTAAGATAAAATAACAATCCATACAGCAGATCCTGTTGTGGTCCCAAAAGACAGGACTCAGTCTGCAGGCTCAAAAGCCTTTGTCAGCATGACAAAATATCTTTTTCATTAATTCAAAAGTGAGAAACATATGGCTTCTGTAGAATATCTATTTATTTTTTCTGTTTGACTATTAAGGTAAGAAAAATAGCCGACAAAGTTTGATTTTCAGGTGGTCTGTGTGTAGTTGTAGGTGAGGTAGTGTTTCAGTCTTCAAAGTAACTTGCAAGTAAAACTCAGAAGGTAAGAAAATAGAGTGCATTAAAACTTAGGTTAACCTTTACTATGTCCATTTGCTTGCCTGTTGGAAGTAAGCATGGACTTTGGTGAGGGTATGATGTTCAACGTCAAGATTAAGAAATGGTATGGTTCATTTTCGGGGTGTTTAAAATTGTTTTACAAGATTCATCCAGACATGAACATGAAAAAAAATTGTAATATTTGTAATTACAGGAAAAAAGAATACATAAATGTTTCCACCGCCAATCCCTCCCTCCCTCCCACTATGTTGTTTTATCTCTTTGAGGGGTGTCCAATTCTTAATTAAGGGGGTCAGATGCTCCTGAATCTCTGCAATAACCCAAACTATATCTGTGGCAATCTGGAAATCCATCGGTAAAAAAAAAAGGGAAAAAAAAAATATTTTATTTTTTCTTCCTTTACCTCTGGAGGCACAGCCCGGAGTTTTTCGACTAATGGAAGTGCAGGAGCCTCGGCGATCGCTCACGCCCTTAACTTCCGGCGGTGCCCCCAGGGAATCGCCGTGTTCTTTACTAATACTTCGGGTAGAAAACCAGCAGAGTTTAGCTATATATCACATTTTTCACGTCACTATATCACCGTGTAGACTAATCTGATGTTTGTTAAGTCAATGACTGAACAAATGTTACTGTTTCTGTGTGTTTTGTAATTAACATGGTTATCGTAGATTAGCTGGGCTAATCGTTAGCTGTTAACGTTAGCCGTTAGCGGTGTCTGTAATAACCATAGACTGTATAAAAATAAGGTAATAACTCAATACACAGTCCGTGAATAAAATATGTTTTCCAGCGGATATCTTAGTTACAACATGAGTGAGCTAGCAAAGCAGTTTTGTGTTGCTATGTGTGGTATTTATTCAGTTATGGGAAATCACGATGTCTAGAAAGCATCAGTGGCTGCAGCTGACAGGGACAGTTAGCAAAGCTAACATCAGGGCGTCATCTGTTAAAAGCCTCCCGTTGTCGGATACGACATGAAACTACTCCAGTTTGCTCAATCATGTTGTAACTAAGACATCCGCTGGAATTTTTAATTTTGTTTTTCACGTTGATGAGACGGTGTTTTGGGTGGAGCGGTCGCTATGGACACGGAGCTCGCTGTTTCTGTAGGTACACATTTCCTGGGGACACCTGCATGTCTCAGCCACACCCCCTCCATTGTGATTGGCTAAGGGCACAGCATCGTTCAAACTAAAAGCCCCGCCCTCCCCTCCTCTGTAGTCACCATTCACACAGGGCTGCCGACAGATTCTACAATGTAAATTGCAGAATCTGTCTTGAGAGATTATATCTGTGGTTACTCCAGCCAATGGAATCCAACATCCAGCTAGCCAGATGGCAGTAAGTGAGCCTGCTGGACTTGTGGGTGCATTTGATTGGCTGAAATGTGAATAGGCAGTGAGAGATAACATGTAAAGTGGAATAAATTAAAAGTAACAGTATGAAATAAAATTGCATTGAAAAATAAGATGTGATTTTAAAATAGTGTCTATAAGTGTTATTACGATTATTAGTAACATCCTTTTGAAATAAAATGCAATCAATTAAAAATGAACACTGAAAAAAAAGTATTTGTTTAATATCAAGCACTTTTGGACTCCATCAATGAGCAGTCACTTTATTTGGCAGTGTTGTAAATGTAGCCATAGTGGGAGCTTTAACTGATGCCTACAATAGAGCACTCAGAAAAGTTAATGACTGCACTTCAACAAATTGGCTCATATTTTTATTTTTATTTTGGAGATGTCATCAAATAGATGCTGCACATCTTTTCTTATGTACAGAATACTCAATATCAGATAACAGCTAGTACATAGATATGACTCAATGTAATGAATGTAAGCAGAGATCAAGTGCAAATTATACAATTAATTATAATTGCGAGTATTATCACAGTAAAAGCATGTGATGGTTAAATTTCAGAATAGTACACATCTCTTTGACATACCCAAAGCAGCCAATACTTTCATCTTGTGAACTATCACCTTTCAGGTTGCCTCATTACGTGCCTTGATCTTTTATGCAGTCGTGTAAAAACAGAAGCCTGGCAATGCTTTGATCTCCGGCATAAAAGCTCCCCAAGAACTGACAGTGTTTCAAGGTGGAAATGGCGTTAGATAGACTGCGTTCTACTAAAATATTGTTTGATATTGTGATGCATTATTGACCATGAAACAAAAAGCAAAATATTGACCCCATAAAATATTGAAGAGGATATGACAAAGTGTGTCGAGCAGCAAGGGCGTCCAAAACGCTGTCCCATTGTGTGTGAAGACATTTTATCCGACTCAGGGCCACTGGGAACACATGCAGGTGGTGTAACACTGCCACCGGACTGCCACTACTTCAGAACACATTAACTGTTTTCAGGCCAGTTATGTGAGAAAAAAATATGGGGCTTTCTTAAATTAAGAATTTATTCAAAGGCATCAGTAGCTGTAGGACGATTCCTTTTCATGTGCGGTTTGCTGATATTTGCTCCCTCTTCATCTCAGTTGTTCAGACTTGTGTTTGAACAGTTAAACATCAACTCAAACAGCCCTCCATTTGGGAATTACCAACTCCTAAGTGACTTCAAAAGCGCTGCCTTCATTTTTACCAACAAAGAACAGAATGTGATGATTCATTCACTTCTTTTTTTTTTTTTTTTTTTTTTTTCCTTTTTGGACACATTTTGGGTGATAAGCAGAACCTCCTCTCTATACGCCCATATGGCCATCAACACATGCTGTGGAACACGATACTTAACAGACAGACTTCAGCTGCATATTTATAGAAACTACCCCAGCAAATATTTTCATATGATATCAATCTTCATATTCGCCGCAGGCTACAAGTTCAACTTCCTCCCTTCCACTTGTGTCACATTTGCACTTGTGTTAGCTCCTGCTAGCTGTTGCCTTCTCACTTGACATAGGTCACACAGGTGTTGATAATTAAGACTGATATTAAATATGCAGAGTTTAATTAACATGTTGATTTTTATTGGCTGTCACTTGGGCTCCTGCTGAGAATAAGAATAACCAGTAATGTCAGGGAAATCAAGGCTCTGGCAAACTGGGGAGTGGGTTCAAATCAATGCAGCTGCACATTTGAGCACTACAGATAACAGTTACAATGGTATTGTATGAATAGAAGCCCGAGACTGCTGCTGGGGGGCATCGGAGGATTTTTGTGGCAAATTATTTAATTTCAATTTGCTCAGCAGATTGCTCTGCGGTGATGACATTATCTAATTAATCCATTCTCCAAGGCACCAAATTAAGTCATCTATTGAACTTTGAATAACAAAAAAAGTTTTACACCCCACATGTGACCTCCTAGACATTGAAGCTAATGACCTGCAGCCAGGAGCGGCAGTTTGTCATGACATAATCAGCTTAGCCGCACTTTAATTTAGAAAAATATTGAAAGCGATGAGAAAGTAATGCAAGATGAAGCACTTGTGCTGGCTCTGCCAAGAAATGGAGGGTTCATTAATTCTGACGTAATTACGATTGTACATCCTTTAACTTAATGTTAGCTGTATTCCAAAAGGGTGAAGGACACAGCATTCTTTAAGGATGCTTGGCGCTGTGTGGATCCCAGCATGCGCTCATCTCTATGTTTGCATTTCGGATGCGACTGCCGTGTACTATAGTATCATATGGTATTACATTAATTCCCCTCTATCAACAGTGTAGTGCTCCAGATTCAGAAGTACGCACAGTGTCTCTTTAATTGTTTACCCTTTTTCTTCTGCCGTTCCATTTGAATATGCATGCAGAGGAAGAGCACTTGTACTCCCAAGGATATATACTGTGAGAGAGTTTGGATCAAAACAGAACTGGCTTAAACTGGATGATGCTCAAAGAGGAGTTAACCTCGTTTTCTGCCTTGATCTGATTCGAAGTGTTTTGAAAGAAGGTGAAGATTTTAAAACTTTAACACATACAGTAAATTGGCTTTAATGATGTGATCTGGTTGCACCTTTGAATTGTTTAGTTGCTGAAACTTATGAGATTTCCAGCAGGCAAGTTGAGTTCATGGCTTTTTGAATATTGTATAGCCCTATATAGGAGATAAGGTAGGAGATCATGAGAGGTAGCAGTGATTGATCTTTACTTCCTCTGCCACAAAGGGGAATATGTCTCCACTAAGTGCAAATTTAAAAAGAATGAACTCGAGAGCTGCCTCTCTTGTAATGGAAATGTGGTATGACATCAACAGTGCATTAAGGAGATAGACCTGTTTTGGCAAAGCACAGGGAAATGCTAAAGTGAATGAGGCTGAGTTGGTTTTAGCATTTCTTTCTCCAAATGACTGACATGATATGCAGACGTGGCTCTTCAAATCCTCCTCTCCTCAATTTGCTTTTCAGTTTAAAAGCAACATTTTAATAGCATAGTTATATAATATGGTGACTCAAATGGAAAATCCATCCCAGAGCAGAATTTGCATATCCTTGTCTTGTTTGAACTTGAACATGAACAAGAATACAGATTTCTTCCTTCTGCTAGGAACGACAACTGAGGTAAATCTTGCAGGTGTTCAGTTGACAATGAATCATAAAAAAACATGGCTTTTCAAAAACAAAAACACTACCCAAACTGATTTTACATCCTTGTATGTGGAAATGTGTTTGTGATAATAAGACACATTACGGAATTTGACCTATAGACAGTTAAAAAAAATATATATATATATATACACACACACACACACACACACACATATATATATATACACACACACACACATATATATATATACACATAGCTGTGAATTGCTTTTTAGGGTGGATTTTCTTTGTGTGGCAGCATCCATTGAACTACTCTTTGGGATGAGTCCATTAAAAAAACAAACAAACAGCAGGCTTAAAGGGACAGTTCACCCAAAAAATCAAAAATACATATTTTTCCTCTTACCTCTAGTGCTAATCATCAATCTAGATTTTTTTGGTGTGAGTTGCCGAGTGTTGGAGGTATCGACTGTAGTGATGTCTACCGTCTCTCAAATAAAATGGAACTAGATGGCACTCAGCTTGTGGTGCTCAAAGCACCAACAAGTTACATTTAAAAAACTCAACGGCAATGTCTCTTTACAAAAATCATGACTGTGTTTTTAAAAAACATCCATAGTTATGTTTTTCAAGCTGTTTCTAGTGGGAGCTATTTTCTTGCTTTTCAACTCCACCCACCAACTGTGTCACTGCGCTGAAGGAAGTGTGCATCTTTTCATGGACAATAGACTCATGTTTGTGAGAGTGCACAATGTAATTACTAATGGCATTCTCCTTGACCGAGCTCTACCATTAGCTAGCTCAGTGGTGCTAGGTGAGCAAGTAGTAGATGCAAGGTTTATATTGCACGGTGATACAGTTGGTGGGTGTAGTTTAGTAGGTAGAAAATAGTTCCGACACGATACTGCTCACAACAACTGGGTCGTGATTTCTGGAAAGAGATATTTCTGTTGAGTTTTCCAAATGTATTTTTGGTGCTTTGAACACCACAAGCCGAGTGCACTCTAGTTCCATTATATTCAAGGGAAGGCAAACATCTCTACAGTCGATATCTCCAACACTCAACAACTGGCACCAAAATATTCTCAACTGATAAACAGCACTACTAGTAAAAGTAAAAATATATATTTTTGATTTGGGGTGAGATCAGTTCAGTGAAAGACTGAAGAACCATGACACACAATAGTAGAAAGACAGGACAGAAAAGGTGAACTGAATCTGGAACAAATTTGCAAAGGGATATACAATGACCAATTTGCCTCATGGTCGACTAAGACATCCTTTGATGAGTCATAAAAACAAAGTAAAAATAACAGATTATAAAGTTCTCATTTGTGTGGTATTTTTAAACCTCTGGACAGAAAAAATCAATGGCCGACACCTCCCTCCCGGAAAAGCTGGCGTAAAAACACCATCGAGCGAGATACTCAACCCCCCAACCGCTCTAGCAGAGCTGCACAGTGTCCAACATTAGAGCGCTGTGGTTGAATCAGGCACCGCCTAAGTGCAAATGTGTGTAGCTGTGTGACCCTGTGATGCTGAAACGCGATTTCATGCTCTCCTCCAGCCTCCTCTGATTGAATGATTCTTAAAAAAAGAAAAAAAAGTTCCTACATGACTTTGATTTTCTTTGTAGATCAGGATACTGTCGAAGTATTCCATGTTAGAGAGAGATTTCTTGATTACAGCTGAGGTGTATGGCAGAATCCACCAAGTGATTCCATTTTGGGTGGCATCATTGTACAAAACCATGATGAATTACATGTTGGAACAGTCATGTTGGAAGCTGCTTGGTAGTTAAGGTTTTTCTTTCTTTGGTCTTCTCATTTTGTCTGTGTTTGAACAAGCCAAGCTGTCATATTTCTAGTGAGGACAGTTTCTCTTTCCTTACTTTTTAGTGAGTACATGCGATGGTAGACTCTTGCCTCCAGTGACCCTGACAAGAATTCACTCGTAAAGGCAATAAATAAATGATCGGGTATGTCATACAGTAGCAGAACGACTGCATTCTGCTATCAATCAGCACTCACTGGTGTGTATTCAAATAATCCAGACAGTCACTGATTGGTTTAAGTAAAGACAGGCATTAAAAGCTCTCTGTCCTTGCTTGACAGAGCCTTAATATTAATGTGACTCTTGCTCACCCCAAATACTACCACTTTCTTTTTAATCCTGTCTGGCTTTTTGAAGATAACTGCACCTTTAAAGGACTGAGCGTATCTATCAATTCACATCAAAGACGGATGTCCAAGACATTCGAATACCTCGTCTGTCAATAACTGGTAGAAATTCAGACATTTCTGATCGTCATTATCTGCTACGTCTTTGTTCTGTGGGCAAATGTGCCTGGAATGCTTCAAAGGCATGTTAATCAAGCCCTGTGTGAAGATGCCAGGAGACCAATTACACTCGTGAGCTGCACTTCAGCTTTCTCATTTCCCCCGAATCCTGCTGCTCAAACATGGTTATAGCCCAGATTTCTCCTCCACGCCGATGAAATAGTTGACCTTGACAAATAGCGGAATGCAGACAGGAATTGGTAACATGGAAACAGCATGGGAGTGCATCAACTTCTCTGCAGTTTCTGTGGAGAGCAGCAGTATCAGCTGTGTATGAGCTACACAGGGCTGTAATTTCATGAACAGAAGATAGAGCGGCTTTGTTGCTCAAGGCTTGCATGAATGTGACTGTAGATTGAATTGGTGAAACATTGTGAGGGCGACTGGAAGCACTTGGGCATATTTTCAGTGATTTAACCTGGACCTGATAATACTCAATAACTGTGCTTCAAGGTCCAAGCACATGATTCTGCCGCCCAACTTTGAACAGGGAGCATTTTTCTTAACTTTAATAACTGCCCAAGGTCACTTTAATCATCAAGAGCGGTAAATCTGCCATATAAGACACTGAGGTAAAAAGCCAGCCTTCCTTCGGACGCTCAGTTTGCAGAGAACAGATGTGGGTTGAACAATGAGCTCTCCATCCCTCCAGCTGTTTCTTATTGCGCTGTAGGGTGGATTGAAGAACAGAGGAATCTGTCACCAGTGGAAGCTGCATCCCAGTTGGCTTTACAAAGCTACAGCCGCTTCCTAATCATCGTCCGTCCATCCATCTGCCGCGAGATTGATATGCCTCCGGATGTCGTGAAAAGGCCCCGGAATGCCCTTCGCGCCCGCCAACCAGCAAGGGCCTGTCTCTGCTCGGCTGGCACTGCGTTCTGTTCACACCAGGACAAACTTGATTTGACCAGAGGGAGGCTCTTGTGATTGATGATTCCACCACGTATCTTCAGCCACAGCAATCTGGCCAGGCTCTACTGCTGTGAGAATGTTTGCGCGTGGGTGTGCATGTGTGTACAGCTGTCTGAATGTGACAGAGAATAAAAAAAAAAATTCTGGTGCTGTTTGTGAATAAGGATATTTAGGACAGAACGAGTTGGTGTGCAGGTGTGTGGAAGCATCCAGAGTCACATGCACAGCCGTAGCAGCTCCAGTTGTTTGTTGGTGGCGGTGCAACATTTCCCAAGCATGTGACAAGCTGCAAGCCCACTCTATCCAGGCTTTGTTAAGGAAAGCTCAAAATGCCAACGGGCTCCCCTCACACCCACAGATTTCCTCGGCTGTGGCAGTAATCAGCGCTGAGAAGTGCCGTCCACGCCTCGGCGACCAAGCCAGAAGCTTTCTGCACTGCTTTTTCTTCTACTACTTCCTCTTTTTTTTTTTTTTTCCTTAAATGTCATCTCCCATCGTGCTCATGTCCCATGGTGTTCCTCGGGCTAACAAACATCGAAGCACCAGCGCTCTGTCACTATTGCAGCACAGTGTGGATCAATTCCTGCTCTTCACGGCGAGGTTTAGGATTGCAAGTTGATAAAAGAGGGATGCACTGTGTGTGGACAAAATGGTGTAAACACCTCATGGAAAACAAATATTCTAGCTCTGAGCTAACTTCCAATTAAATACAGGCAGATGTGATATTATTAGGATGGATGCCAATTAACAACTTTGTGGAGTAACCTGCACAGTGATTCAGTCTGTGGGCTTTCAAAGCAACATGAGTCCAAATTATCTGTGCCCAAATCACTGGTGCATCAGTTAAAAAAAAGAAAAAAGAAAGAAGGCAGAATTATGTAATATGTCAAGGGAACCAGTCAGGAAAATCATGACAACATATGCCCCAAACGCAGACAATCCACATCAACAAAGAGGGACAGCGGTCAGAAGTCAAAGCTAACTAACCCAGAGGGGATGTGATGGATAAATACAGTATAAATTGGCCTTGACAAATACAACTAATTGACATGTAACCTGGCATAACCCACATGTGTTGCGTTGCTTCCAATGATCTTTTGAAAGTCATCTTTTTCTAAGGCAGTTTTGTGTGATTGCGTGTGCCCCTTTGTATCTTCCACTGTGTAGAAACCTAAAGCAGAAGACACACACACAGAGGCACACAAACACAACCTTAATGACATAAATGGCATGTAATGGTGATGATACAGAGCTGGAGGGGGAAAAATAAATCACTGATGTAATGTTTCCGGTGAAAGCCAGCAGATGAAGTCAATGCGAGGGGCTCCATCTGCTGTTTGCTGACGTGAACTCCACGCCGTGTGTTCTGGCAGAGCTCTCCAGCTGACTCACTTCAGCTGCCTGCCTGTAAACGAAAAGGGACAGCCAGACTCAGCGATGACGCTGAGGCACTATAATTTATGCCTGTGAATTATGGATATACCAAGCAAGTGAAGGCCAATATATGTTTTATACCACGCTCCCCTCCATTTATTTTGGCTGGGGTTATGACTTGATAGCTGGCGCTTCTATTGATGATGGACTTCCTGATTTATCCGCTCAAGTCAACCAGGACCATCAATTAAGGCGCCTTGCCAGGACAGACATGTCGAATGTACTGTCACCTGTTGTTTATGGCAGACTGCGCTCTCGCATGTTAGCTTCCTGCAGAATGGGGCATTTCTCCACTCATTCCACTCACCGCTGTGATTACTCCCAGACACGAGGCAGTAAAACAATGTGCAATTTGTGCAGCCTCTAAACCGGCTGTGTCTGTTTTCTAGCTTCATTAAAACATTGACTTCTTTTTATCCGATAATCAGAATTACAATGACTGTAAACTGTGAGGCAATCCCATACATAGCATTGTTTTATAACCTCATTTTATAACCTCATAGAAGTCGGGAACATAATTTTCTCACAGATAGACTGAGATGTATATACTATCCATTCCCCTGGAAGCCATCGGCAGCAATTTCCTTCCTCTTTCATCATCCTAAATGCGCCTAAATGGTTTGGGTGGGGTGGGGGTGCGTGTGTGGGGGGGTTGAGCGGCAATAACCGCAACTTTGTGTCAGGAGGGGAATTTGGAATCTTTGATGCTTTCCTTGGCATGAAATGTATTTACAAATACCTTTGCGGGAGCCAATAAAAGGTTTAATATTTAATTAGGCCTAAGGGCATCTCACAATAACGGGCACATTTCTGATCAATGCTATGATAAAGGAGTCTTCCCTCCCTGTCAGTCTGTGTGGGGAGAAAGCCTGGCTTCCTCCTTTGGATGTTACCACAGTTACTTACACTGCACTTTGGGGAGAACAGTTAATCATCGAGCATTTACAACGCACCCCCCGGAATGCTGAGCAGCCAACGAGAGCCATCGGATTCATGTTTGTATACATTTGTGAATTTTAAGGCTTGTGACTTCACATGATTGCCATGAATGATGAATGGCGAGCGATGATGAAAAATGCATTTAGGCTCTCTTTGTGCCAACGCTGATGAAACTTTCATGATCCCTGTGGGGAAACCGGGCATGTCATAGTGCACTGTGAGATTGGATTGTATAATCAAGAGTCTTAACTCGCCGTAGCCGAGGGGTGTTTTTGAAAGGAGACCCCTTTGGTTTGCCATTTGAGTGTGTGATATAATCACACAGGTCAGACATGCGAGCCTGCTGTTGATTTCAAATCTGGAGCCTACAAATCTCACTTAGACTTTGTTTGCAAACATTTTTAGTATGTTCTTTCGAGTCTGTCAGCCAAAGAAAGTGCAGAGAAGTGCAATTTATGTTGAAGTCAGGTTTTTCAACTCAAATTGGTTTTCAGCAAGCTTTGGTATTATAAAGTGGTATCTTTTTGAGTCCCACATGACATTTTGCCCTAGGTATACTGCATGTTGCACATCCTTTTATACCATCTCATTGTTAGAGCTACAGTACATTTCTTTACTTTTTACAAGGTTGTATAAAAGGAGACATTTCCAATCAAAATGCTGTGTAGATCAGAGAGCTTGTTAGAAATGACCTCTCTTTGTTTGTCCTTTTGATATTATGTAAAAATCACACTTGAGCCACCATATTTAATAGAGCGTTATTTGCTGTAATTATTGTCTGTAGCTGTACCTTAAATAAGGATGCAGCATTTAATGAAGAGCTGTAGAGTTATCATGATGGCTCTGCAAATGACCCTGGGCTGTGCGAGTGTTTTTGCAAAGTCTCCACTTTGTTTTTTCAAGGAAACATCTTGAGACACGTATAGGCTAATTTGGCAGCAGCGAGATGTCAAAGCCCAGCAGCTAGCATCAGGGGAGCATTATTGACTAAGCCTCACTGTTGCGTAAATTAGCACACCTGCTCCGTGGCGCTAAAGCCTTCATTGTAGCGCTATCAAAACACGCAAAGCTTAACAACAGCTGTCAAAGCTTCGTGACAGCTGTCATGGAGTCAACACACTTAAGTTCTGCTTTCTCTGCCGCAAGATTTTTCCTGTGAAACTTTCTCGGTGCTGGAAAAAAAAGGCAGTCTGTCACATTTTCAGTCCCAACGACAGGATGGAACCTCTTCTGCTTTAGTTTTAATTGTAGAGATCCAGCCTGTACTCTTCAGCCACATAGCAATGAGAGGAAATGTGTGCTCTGCTTTGGAGACTTTTTGTTTCGCTGCCACTGAACTCACGTCAGAGAGCGTCAATACCTCAGAGACAAGGCACAAAACATATAAATGCCCAATTATAGTTGTTCCAAAGAGAGATGCATTTAAAAATTAATAATGGGGGGGGCATTACATAATTCACGACGCTTGGTTATGTAAGCGGCCCAAATATGAAGAACAGACAGGGTATTGTCTCTTACTCAAATGGCAGTGGGCGTGCCTGCACATCTGTTTTTGTGTCATTGTGACCACTTGCGTATGTTGCTACGTACTTCCTTCCCTCTGTGTGCAATCTATATTTATTTTTTTGTATGTGCATGAACATCTCTCTGAAAGGAACATGTAGCATGGAGTCCAGATATCGTTGAAGGCAATCAACATCTTCTTTTAAAGTTGCTCCAGTGTCAAGGTGCGTTCAGTCAGCCACCTTCCCAAAAGATGTCGACCTGCTCTGCTCTGTCTCCGTGTTGCTTCAGTTCAGCATCAAGGTTGTTCTGCCTGATGTATGAGTGGTTCAGGCACGATACAGTATTTCCCTCAGAACATAATATATAAAGAGAGGATCCCAAGGCTCGATGAATTATCGCCTTGACATGCCAGTTTTGTGTCTCGCGCACAGGTGTGGATAGCCTCAACTGAGTTGTCTTTATTCCTCCTCTTCAAGCCTGATATTGTAAACATCAGTCGAAGTTTTAAACATATGTTTGTCTTCAATATCCCAATCAGAAAGAAAAAAAAAAGATAATTTATTCACATCCATCTGCATGTTTTTTCGGCACTAGCGAAATAGAGGATTTGTTTGCTTTTCAGAAATGGTATGGGATATTATAAAAGGTTATAAAACTGCAGACTGCAGTTGCTGTGAGACAAGAATGGTCTGCTACTGAGATAAATTGTCTCAGTGCAGAACAAAAAAAATTGAACTCAAATTGCGATGCATCCTTGGGCAGTGTTCTCAACTAGACCCAGAGTGCAGTCTAGGTCAAGTCTCGGGTTCAGTTTGACACTCTCGCAAATAATTGAATTAATCAAGAGCAAGAAAGCTTCGGAATATCCCAAATCACACTCGATGAAGTTCATAATAAGACAAGGACAGATGGGGTTAGTTTGGTTTTGGATTTGATGTGGGTTCATGCACTCACTAGCTTTTTAGAACCTCACATTCTAATGCCCCTCATCTTCATATTCATACCCAGAGGACAGGTTCTTAGCAGCTTGCACTTAAGCAAAGCAGTGAGTCCTCACAATAAGCAAAAGCACTGAGAACCTAAGGGTGCAACGTACACTTCATGGTAGCAATACTTACAGTGCATAGTCTATTGCTTCAAAGATTAAACACAATGCGTAACTTTCCTTTAACAGCTAAAAAAATGAAATCCTTAATTAATCTTGTTGCTTTTTTTTGCACTATTCTGTGGATTTAGCTGGAATCTACAAAGGAAACAATGACGAATGTATGTGCGATGTAGGTCCTTAATTAGTTGTAGGAATCCCAGTTGGTACATGATTTCATTTATTGTCTGAGGACTAAAAGTATTTCCTCTTGCACTGATCACTCTGAGCTCTGAATGTGATTCATCTGGAGTGCTTTTTTGCGACAGTCTGCATTTCTTTGTTTGCATTCCGATCTTTTCTTAGCTCCCTCTTGTTTCATTATTATTTGGCTCTATTTCCTCCGAGGTGTCTCTCTTTCTCTGTCTGTGTACACCTGCTTCCTCAGTCATTTATAAAGAGCCCTTAATTCCCACAGAAACCTGCATTTAACTTATGAGCACTTTTGCTTTGACCAAGTAAACCGATTTTTTTTTTACCAGACTTTACAGACAGCTCAGGTCTAGCCCAAATCCATCCAGTGACAGTACTTAAGCTCCTGTCTACCTAGAAAGGTAAGAAAGCAGCTTGATCTTTTGACTAAGGATTACAGAATGGATGAAAGGGGAGAAGAAAGACAGATGGATCGTGCTCTACTTATTTGGGTAGTTTCTCCTCGAATTGCTCGAATGCTCTCTGTGGTGTGATACAACTGCTAATCAATGACCACAAAAATAGCTGATTAGAAGACTATGCTTTTGAGGATTATTCTGGTTTATCACAACTTGAATGTTATTTTCAAAGCTTTGGTCATGATTGCTATCTGTAATACTCACCAAGTTAAATGCTTAGATCTCAGGATATGGCAACATTGCTTAAAAGGAGTCAGATTTGGAAAAGAAGATGAAAGCAAATGGTAAAATTATTACCCAAACTGCCCAAGGGTGCTTCATCTGAGCTCATTTAAGCAGTGCTCCCAGATCTCAGCAATTACTTTGGTGACTAAAATGTTATCATAGCTGAAAGAAAGGATGGCCAAACCTACAAAAATAAGATCTAAATGGTTCTAAACAAAAATTACCCAAACTGAACTGAAATAAACGACAGCTGCTAGGCTGCTATCAAGATGTCATTTTCAAAAAGTATAAACATTTAGACATGTCATATTTTTTTAGACAGAGATTGCTTTTCATATGCTTTATATTTTAAAGCTTTCACTCAGACTCTTTGGACCATATCTGAGTCCCACTTACTGTATTCAAATAGGCTTAAACCTGCTCTGTGCACAGTCACATTACAAAAGCAGCTACAAAAAAGCAGCAAATCTTCACATTAGAGGACCTGGAACCAGCACATGTTTTGGCATTTCTAACTGCCAGCCATTCAGGATTCCCGTTCCATTTTGTCAGGAGACTTGCGAGAGACTGATTTAAAAGCAGTACATGGTCAAAATTGATGCAGTACAGGTCAGTGAATCCTAACATTTAGTTATGATGGTGGATCAGGCCCCCAAAACACTGGATTCAGCATTTCAAACCTGGTCTCACCCCCAACTCGTCAAATGCCAATGCTTGGGCATTGACTTGACCCTCGGCATCAGATACTGACACACCAAGTCACACTTTTCCAAAGGTAGGAAACGCATGGGGAGGCTACATTTTTTGATGTTCTTATCAACTTCCATAGTATGAAGAAAAAGAAAGTCCACATATGGCATTTGAGAGGGGAGGCTGATAGGTGTCAAACGAACTCCGGACTTTCACCCAGGAGAGCTATTATCAATTGCGTTATTGTAATAACAGCATAGTATGTTGGTATGTGTAGCATACCACACTAGTGACGCATGTGACATGGTGTATGTAATGTATGTCAGTAATGTAACATTATGTCAGTAACAAACCTACCACATACTTTTGTTGCCTAGATCTCACCATATACTTTTGTTGCTTTGATCTAACCATATACTTTTGTTGCCAAGACCTTGCCACATACTTTTGTTGCTATGATTTAACCACATATTTTTCTTGCCCAGACCTTACTGCATGTTTTTGTTGCCTAGACCTTATCACATGCTTTTGTTGCCTAGATTTAACCACATACTTTTGGTGCGCAGACCTTACCTCATGCTTTTGTTGCCTAAACCTAACCACGTACCTTAGTTGCATAGATCTAACCACATACTTTTGTTGCCTAGATCTCACCATATACTTTTGTTGCCTAGATCTCACCATATACTTTTGTTGCCTAGATCTCACCATATACTTTTGTTGCCTTGATCTAACCATATACTTTTGTTGCCAAGACCTTGCCACATACTTTTGTTGCTATGATTTAACCACATATTTTTCTTGCCCAGACCTTACTGCATGTTTTTGTTGCCTAGACCTTATCACATGCTTTTGTTGCCTAGATTTAACCACATACTTTTGGTGCGCAGACCTTACCTCATGCTTTTGTTGCCTAAACCTAACCACGTACCTTAGTTGCATAGATCTAACCACATACTTTTGTTGCCTAGATCTCACCATATACTTTTGTTGCCTAGATCTCACCATATACTTTTGTTGCCTTGATCTAACCATATACTTTTGTTGCCAAGACCTTGCCACATACTTTTGTTGCTATGATTTAACCACATATTTTTCTTGCCCAGACCTTACTGCATGCTTTTGTTGCCTAGACCTTATCACATGCTTTTGTTGCCTAGATTTAACCACATACTTTTGGTGCGCAGACCTTACCTCATGCTTTTGTTGCCTAAACCTAACCACGTACCTTAGTTGCATAGATCTAACCACATACTTTTGTTGCCTAGATCTAACAACATAATTTTGTTGCCTAGACCTTACTGCATGCTTTTGTTGCCCAGATCCAGCCACATACCTTTGTTGCCTAGACCTAACCACATGCTTTTGTTGCCGAGACCTAACCACATGCTTTTCTTGCCTAGACCTTACTGGATGCTTTTGTTGCCTAGATGTAACCATATACTTTTCTTGCCTAGAGCTTAACACATGTTTTTGTTGCCTCGATGTGGCAACATACTTTTGTTGCCTCGACCTTACCGCATGCTTTTGTTGCCTAGACCTTATCACATACTTTGGGTGCCCAGATCTAACCACATACTTTTGTTGCCTAGATGTAACCGGACACTTTTGTTTCCCAGATGTAACCACATACTTTTGTTGCTTAGACCTTACCATGTACTTTTGTTGCCTAGCTGTTTTGTTTGTTTGTTTGTTTGTTTTTTGTTTTTTGTTTTTTTTCCTACAGTCTTTTTTTAAAGTGGTTGTAAGCATTTAACAAGTGAAAACTGCACATGTCCTGTGAATGAACATTGCATGTAACAAGGGTTTACTGACATGTTGTCCCTGAGCATCCAAAACTGACGCTGGAACGTCATAGTTTGACACGTAGGGCCGCCTGCTAAGCGAAAGTAATTGACAGGTTGGGAGTAAACGTGTTGGCATTTCCCGTAATGCAACTCAGTAGTGGCTTTTATTAGACCCTCTCTGCCTCTTAAATGCCAACTTTTAGTAAATCCCACATCTTGAGATTTTAATTCTGTCTTTATGTTAATTTTTTTAAGTCTAGCTTAGCAGTCCATCTCATGGTGAATAAGCTAAACTTTATGTGTAAAATGTGTCGAGTGGCCCTTTCATAGAAAAATTAATCAATAAGCAAACTTCTTTTTTAAAAAAATTTCATTGTCTCACCAGTCACACAACTTGTTACCGTTTTTGTTACTGATAACATAGCACTGTTTGTTATTGGTGTAATATAATAAAAGGGATGGTGGTACCAGGTTCGTTATGTTACACTAATGAAAGGTGTTTTCCAAAGCACTTAAAACTGACAGAAAAAAATAAATGTGGTAAACTGAAGCCCCCTGTGGTGCAACATCTTTTTGTTTTGTAGTGCTGCTGTTTGAATCGATTCACTGTAGAGGAGCACCCAGTCGAATGAAAGAAGCACACCTGTCCTGAATCTCAAAGTGTTATTGTTGCTGTTACTTGTGTTTTGCTCATGCTGTGCCAGCATATTAAGTAATGCAGCATCTATTCATGTTGCCTGCTAGTTATGCATGAGTCGCCACCACAGCTAAACACTGTGTTTTTGCTCCCTTGTAGTTGGTCTTAGCCTCAAAATATTGGTTGTGTCCCCACTGCTGGAGTGTAAGTGGACTTGCCTTTCATTGCCCTTCATTCTGCCACAACTATACTGTAAGTCCTTTATGTCACCTGCTTGCAGAAATGAGATATTCTCTTTCTCTTATCATGATCCAGCATTTCAAAGTGTGTTTTTTTTTCCCAAGCACAATCAGACTGTCCCCAGTGCAAACCTCAGCAAATCCCTGCTGGTTCCTTGAAACATCCCGGAAACTCCTTCCTCCTCCAGAGACTGACTGTGATTCCAATTATGAAGAAATATGTACAGGAGATGGGCGACTGTCGCAGGTCCCATGGAAATTTCATTTTAATTAATCTTGGGCAGAAATTGGCAGCTCGGGCATCACGACACTCATCACAGCTCCCTGAAGTAGATCCAATTTTCTGTCTCAATAGGCATTAAATTAGCAAGAACATTTCCACCTTTGTCACCCCAGCACGCATAACAAATGAAATACATTTGGCTACACGGCATAATGGAGTGCTAATAAATGACTCGCCACCCGAGTGAGGTACAAGGAGACGGTGGCAGGTAAATCGCGTTTTGTGGTGCTTCATCACATCTGGGAGTGTTAAAGAGAAATGTGCAGGAAGGCAAATTTTGGAGTGAGGATGCAGACATTTGTGCTTTCTGTATGAATTTTGTCAGATGACTCAGAGATCATTTCCTGGATCGTTTTTAGAATCGTGAAGAGCACAACACTTATGAATGCTTCCTTTAAGATCCAATAACCTACATTGACCCATTCTGCAAGTATTCTCCATACTGTGCCAAGGTTGATTGGCAATGTTCTGCCCTCATCTTGCATTGACTGTAAGTTCATGCATGTGTTTACCCTTTGTCTCATGAGGAATTAGTCTTGGCTGACAGATCTACATCACTTTTAAGAGTATGTTCAACAACTCAACAAGTACATTCCTAAAAAATGGCACACGCTTTGTGATATCATTAACACAAGGAAACTTTGCATTTCTTTGTGTTTGGAAGTTGGATTGTTATCAAAGTTTCTACCAAACCAGAGACATGTTGCAGCAACAGATCAATGCAGGTCTATATTAAGAAGTTCTGCTGAATTAATCTCCTTCAGGAAAACTCCAACACAAACCTGTGAGAGGAAGTTGATTCACTAACTTGTGGGCACGGATTAACGTGTTGCCAATCTATTCTGGGCAAGTTTGTGAAAAGTTGGTATCAGTCACAAAACTTATCACCCCACATGTGACACGGCACAAAGGGAATGTGAGACTTTTTTATAAAGATGTACGTCACCTATGACAATAATCACCAGGAGTGAGGAGCTCATTTCAGACTTATTATATTGTTCATGCATGCCTCACCCTGACAGGCAGTGTACTTCCATCTCTTTAAGACTCTCATCCGCCCACAGAGTGAGGTGAATTGCTCTATACTCTGAATAACTGAGCATTATATGAAATATTTCTTTTGCCAAACCTAGAAAATCTGAAATTTTCTTTCAAAGAACATTGTCCTTGTGCACAGAGTGATTGTCATCTGTCGCAGTAGAATCCAGATCTGGGAATTTACAAAGCCTTGTCCAAGGCCTTTGATCTTCTGTCTCTTTCTTTCAATCCCTTTATTCCTGGTGACTGGGGGCTTTAGGTGGCTGCCTTGGGAAGCAACATGTAAGGGGACACCTAATGAGGGTATCAGCAAGACCAGTATGTGAAGGAAAGATGGAGCAAGGTGATCGCAGTATGTTGTGCAACTCATATATGAATTGAGAGAAGTATTGGGTGTTTTATGAAAGGAAGTAATAAGCAGCAAAATATGGTTGAGCAAATAGTACCAAGGTCCTGTCACAATATCGCTGGTTGTAGACATTACTTAATTAGCAGAATTAATTAGCAAGACCTCTTCACTGTAAAAATGTAATTTTTGTAATGATGTACCTTGATTTATCAAGTATTTTATTCACTGGATTGGCCCAAAGCAAACTTAAATTTTATCTATAACACAACAGCATGAGATGCAGATGTTATCAGCCCTTTACTTGCTGTTATCTGTAGTTTTTAGCCTCATAGATATGGTTTTGTATGGGTCTGCCACACTTACTATTAGCATCAGATGTTGTTGTTAGCCCATTAAATGTCTGTTTGCATATCCAACGTTGTGAAATGGTCGCAGTTTCATGAGGTTTCACTTTCATTAGGTGTAGATGCAAAAACTATGTGATTAGGTTAAGGAAAACATGGTACATTACTTTAAATGAGCCACTCTAGTTAAAATAAATCAACACTGACTTTTGGTTTTACATGGGACACAATCCCAACTCTCCTGGATGAAAGTCTTGTGTTTGTTTGACCCAGCAGCCGAACTGGCTGAAATCAAAATGAGGTTGTGATCGGACTGAAACCACTTCCTCAAAGGGCATTTAAAAGCCCTTGTTGTTTAGACCAATTAAATCATACTGTATTTTATTTATTTATTTATTCTTTATTTGTGTATTCATAAATGACAAGTACAGAGAGACACTGACAGTTGCAGAAGCAATGTTCGATGTACTGTACATGTGTATTTAGCTGAAGCTAATTTCCAACACCAGTCCCTTGATGGGCATTGATAAAATTATATATTACAATTTAAAATCTGAAAATCAGTGCACATAATCATCAAGAACAAGAACAACCATCTGTGACAACCCACACACAAATATTAAAACAGACGAATGAAATAAACAAACTAGAAACGCAAAACATTAAAAGCATTAATTCAAGTACACAAATAATGAGTTGTTGGTGTTTTAACCAGGACTTTACTGGTAAAATTCAGTTGGGTAGACCTGAAGACAGTAGTTACACTTGGGTGTGGACAAAAACAACCACACAGAGACCTTATAAAGCATTGCAAGTTTAAGATAAAAGGGATGAGGATGAGTGAAATCACCATTTGCTAGAAGCTAGCCAGAAAATGACTCTAAGTCTCACCTGGAGCAGCAAAGTATATTACCTTCTTAATATATAGGCAGATAGGACCTTCTTCCTGCCCCCAGGCACATCTAACCAATAAGCTAAGCAGGTGTTTTCGTGTGGCTTTTGCATTTTGGTTAGCTCCAATTTTTCTGTGTGAAAAGAAACCGAACCAAGGGGAGAACGCAATAACTCACCCACTGATTCGGACCAGAGCAAAGAAACTACAGGCTGGGAAACTCCAAGTTTCTGCAACTCTCCTGGGGGGGATAAACACCATTCAAAAGATAGTCCCACATTTTGATAACGCAATCAAACAGCGTGCGGTGACGGACGGAGTAAAATGTCGGCAGTGTGGTGATATTTTACTCCGTCCGTCACTGCACTCACATTTGCGACTAAAAATAGTTTTGTTCGAGCAAAATAAATCATTCAGCACGCTGTGTGAGTACAGATTTCAACCAGCAGCAGAAACAAAAGGCGAATCCCATCGGTTGTGGGTTGAACGGGGGTCATAGACACAGACAGGAATGTATTCCTGTCAAATACAGCGGCCATAGTGCTTCGCGGCGCAAGATAAGGCTTACCGGTGACAGAAAAGCCCGGCTCCAGGTCCAATCATTTCCTCTTCTTGGTGTCATGACTGCCCAAAAGTACCTGAACAGCCGAGCCATGGCAGCACACAGGTATGTGACTTGTCAGAGGAGAAACCAGCCGTTCACATTTCTCTCTTTGTGGCAGGTAACGGTCCACAAACCTCACCGCACTTTAGGGACTGTTCTTTACTTGTCAGGGGAGGAGGGTGGCTGGTTGATTTTTATTTTATTTATTTATTTTATTTTGATCCCCCCTATGTTAATCACTCATTTATGCTGTTTTTGAAGTATGAATAAGTCAATAAATAATTTATTCCATTGAAATATCATTGATGTATTATAGAAAAGTGATTTATCTTTTCATAAATGACAAAAGGCACATCTGCCTCATTTTCGCTGTGGTATCGTGATACTACTCAGAACCATGATATTTTCACTGGTATCGTACTGTGGGTCCCAATTTTGATACCGTGACAACACTAATCTGGAGGGGGTTCATCTGCAAAAACTAATGAAAAACTAAACAACGGTATCCGGTATTCGGTACTCGGTATTCGGCCAAACGTTTAATTTTATTCGGCTTCAAATTTCGGCCACAAATTTTCATTTCAGTGCATCCCTAAATCATAGCTTATGATTCATTCAGTGATCCATCGTGTCTAGTATGGAAGTGTCTGCATTCATTATGTTTTTGTTTTCTCTTCATTTTTCTCATCTGTATCTTGTATATCACAATATGAAATTGCATTTAAAGTGACCTTAATAAGTTTGTAATTTCAGCAATATACCAACAATCTCAGCAAGATATTTTGGGAGGAGACTAATTGAAAATTACATTGCTGTTTATTCATCAAATTTGTTTCCAGACCTCCACTTATGGCATCTCATTTGACCACAGATAGTCATCTCTAACCTTTTTTTTTATAAGCTTTTCCTTCCCTAGCATAGGTCCATTGAAATGTGTTTGTGTTTCTCCAGTAATAATGAGCGGGCTCCATCTTAACCCCCATCCCTGTCATCATCTACTTCTGTGCAGCATTTTAATTGGCCAAGGCTGGCACAACCTTCCAACCCAGCTGTTTCCCTGCTACATCCCGGAGCAAGACTAGTGTTCCTCACTAATTACCGCTGCTGTCTGCGATGATCTGTGACACAGCCAGCTCCCGCTGAATTACCCTCACCTCTCCCATTTACAGTACCTGTCAATATCCTCCCTCATTTTCATACATCAGTGAAAAAATCTGTGAAGTAGAGCGAAGGATTGACCGAAAAATGATGCCCTTTCAAGAGCCTCCCGCAAGACTAATGACTGTTAAAAAGCAATCAAGTGGTAGCAGCAGTCTGGGCGGTAGATCTCCGTATTTTATTGCTAACGCCCGGTCACGGCACCTCTGCTGTTTAAATTATTGCTATGTAAATCACCTGAAGTGCTTTGGTATTGGAAAGCAGCAGATTTAAGATGCTGGTGCATGTGCTAAGTAGACAGCATCCCGATATTCGCGGAGGCCTTCATTTGAGGGACTAACTCCTGCTATTCATCAGCGTGTCAGTCTACCTCGAGCTGGCACTACATTCTGAGAAGTTCGCTGGCGGAACAAATGAAGTTCTCTCTGACTCACATATAAAATGCTTATTCTGTATTTCTGCAAAACCAATGTGAAGTGCAGCGCCCAAAAGTTCGAACCAGCTTGTAGTGGAAGCACTTTCACCTTACCTACGTTGTTCTTCCTTTCACATATTTATCTGCAACAAAAAACCTTTGCCTCCAATGTAAAGTTCAGGTGCTTGTTATGTGAATACTGGAGCTATAAAACTGCAATTGTAATGGTTTTACTTGCATCATACTGTCTGTAAACTTTGGATTTGGGCATTTTTAAGACTGATGAGTTAAGAAAGGTCTGGAAAGCCTCTTGAGGTTTTATTTAGGGGTCCCATTCTTAAAGATAAAGGTTGTCAAAATGTTTCTTGAAATAATGTGTCTGTAGTGTACAGTGTGTGTACAGTGGATGGATCCCCACCCAGAATTGCTATTAACACAGGATGCTTGTCTTATCTTTCTATAAGATGTCACTGTCCTCTGCTGGTTTTAAGACGGTATTACACCTCCAGTGTTGAGATCCATTTCAGCTTAAGATTTGTTTGTTTAGAAATAACATGGTTTTCGGGTTTTACTCATTGGGCTTTATGCAGCAAAATTCTCTTAAATTTCTCTTGTTTCTTCTCCTACTTCTCTGTTAAGACAGAATATAAGAGAAGTCAACCCCAGATGCACCAAACATTACTAAGCATCCAAATCTGCTCTTACCCAAGTGTGTTGAATGATGACTCCCACTTGATCATAGGTAACCTATTAGCATAGATAATGCCCCCTAAACACTCTGCAAGGGCAGGCGTTGTGCCCTGCATGGACCAAGATTAGAGAGATGCCACCAAAAAAGACAAAGTAGCAGAAGAACAGTGGAATTGAAGTATTATTAAATAAATTTAAAGCAAACTTGATGTTCCAGACAGTCAATACTGATGTCAGAAAAATTAAAATGCCATTTTAGCAGCATTGACGGAGGAAGTATTCAGATCCTTTACTTAAATAAAAGTACTAATACCCCACTGTAAAAATATTGTTCATACTCAAGAAAGGGTGTTTAAGTACTAACAGTAATATGTATTGGGTCGCAGGGGGCTGGAGCCTATCCCAGCTGATACTTGGCAGGTAGGGTAAGCCCTGGACAGGTCGCCAGACTATCACAGGGCTGACACATAGAGACAGACAACCATTCACATTCACATTCACACCTACGGACAATTTAGAGTCACCAATTACCCTGCGTGTCTTTGGACTGTGGGAGGAAGCTGGAGTACCTGGAGAAAACCCATGCTGACACGGGGAGAACATGCAAACTCCACACAGAGGGGCTCCCCCTCCCTGGGTTCGAACCAGGAACCCTGTCGTTGTGAGGTGACAGTGCTAATGGCGGCACTGTTATGTAGCGGTTAGCATCATCGCCCCACAGCAAAAGGATATTTGAGAAGCCGAAGCCATTAAATGTTTTTGCATGAAAAATGACAAACGATATCAAATTAGTTAATTTGTAAAGTAACTTAAGTTATCATGCAAATGTAGTTGTGTAAAAAGTAGGTTCTTATTTTTCTCTACTAGGTGTAGTGAAGTAGAAGTAAAGTATTTCAGGAAATGTACTTAGTCACTGGTCAGCAGAGGGACGCACAGTAACTGAAATTACAGTAATTGGAATCAATGGACAAAGTGTAGTTAGTATTAAGTCTCAGGAACGTTACTATGAATATAATTGCTCTAAACCATAACACTCCAAGTTTGATCAAATGATATTCATGTATTTTTTATGTTCCTCATATGTAAAACTTGACTTTCCTCACGTTGGACAACAATTTGTGGACTGTGAAAACAAGATGTTTTTCTCTTATCTTGGTAAGCTTGCACTCAACTACTCATAAAATGTTCTCTTACCTAAGAGAAGAGCAAACATAAGAAAACACTGGTGAATCCCAGAAATCAATTGGCACTGACAAAAGAAAATAAAGAAACAATGAATTGAGGATACAAACAATTTTTTTGTGTATCTCTTCCTGCATGAGGTCTGTTGTTTATTCACTAGCTGTTGAGAATTTGTATAAACTGTAGTCAAATTAGTTGTATTCTGTCACATCTAACACTACTGTTAGCCCGCCACTGAGGACAACAACTTTGTGGTGGAATTCAAGCTTGTGACTGTTAATATGCTTATCACAGAAAGAAAAAACTCCATTGTGAGAATTAATTGTTTTATTGTTGAAAACTCTCTGTTGTCTTTCCCAGCACATAGGCTTGTACCTTTTTCAATAGAAATGCATTCCCTTATTCCCCGGCTTATTTTGATTCCTGCGGCAGATATGGTGTGAAACTTAATGGAGTTTTTTATTTTCATTCAAGGACCCAAATTGAGTTCTCCTCAGCACAAATATATCGGTTATGACCACCGCAAATGTATGTAAGGAATGTTGTCACCATGAGTGAACAACTTCATATCACATTGTTGGTCTTTGCATCAGTTTTGGTATTTGATTTGTGACGTCAAGCTGAGAAAACAAAATACATATTCTCCATTGTTTTGGGCTCATGGTTTAATTTTGTAGTCACGGCTGCTGGTATATGCAAATTATGATATGCATGCAGTTTAAGAAATGAAACACAAAATATTCAGTGTGCACAACGCGAGGAGAAAATAACCCCCCACATGCTCTCTCACACACACTCCTCCAGCCCCACACCCCCCAGAGCTTTGGTCATGAGCCTGCTTCATTCCGTCAGCAGACAGTCCCGCAGGATAGACCTCTATTCACTCCCAGCTCAATTAGAAGGTGAACTTTCTCGAAAAGTCATACTGTATTTTTTTGCATGATAAGGTTTTTATACGCGGTTGTAATAAAGTAATTACATTTAGATGATTTGGAACATGTTATCACATAGCAGTCTCAACTCAAACAGCCACCCACGTTTCTCCAAAATTAATATGGACTCATTTTCACCCTTGTCTTCTTTACGTACTACATAGTAATGCTGGATCAGAAGAGGAGGATTTGTCTCTTAGATGAAATTATCTATTGGAAGAAATGAATGGAATGAAAATTTTATTTTGTTTTATTTATTTTGCCACTTTCTCCTGTCGTGTCCATTTAGCTGTGATTGGTCTTTAGTCCAGACTGAACAAAAAATTCTCCAAATTAGTTGACAAAATATGTTGATATATCTCAAGGATAGGTGTGTGTCCTTTTACTTGTTTTTAGTATGCATTTTCCACTTGCACATTAAAAAAACAAAAGAATTAAGAAGAACAAAAAGTTTTTACATTTGCCTGAGGTGGAAAAGTAGGTTTATCAGCAGCAACAGCAAAATGCTAAATAGTAAAATGGAAAAAGACTTGGCGACCTGACCCAACTCCTTATACTTACATACGGTAAGGGTACTGGATGGAAATGTACATTAACTCTGAAAGTTCAGTTCAGATTTGCATAGAATTTGGATGGAAAACTGGCTAATCACTCCCATCTAACTTTCACAAGTCACATCTGTTTTATCATGTGGCCCAGTCATTCAGAAGTAATCTGATCGGATTTCGGCTATCAGGGTGGATCAAATCTTTAAAATGGGTTGTTTAAAAGAAAAAACATCACGTAATTCAGTTTTGGTTGTTGAAGACTTTTTATGTGGATTGGTATACCATTGATCCTTCAGGATGGATTTCAGGTCAAACAAACTCCAGACCTTTACCTGGAAGCCTGCTGTTTGTGTCTCATGTGAAACCAAAAGTCGATATTTATTTTAATAACAATGTAGTGTGCTAGTATGTGCAGCATACTATGCTAGTGACTTGTGTCAGGTATTGTTTTGTTTGTTGTTTTTTTTCTAAACCTAGCCATTTCCTTGTATTGCCTAAACCTAAAGAAGTAAATCTAAAAACGTGGTCTTTTTTTTAACCTACCTTCTAAATTTATATTGAAAAGGACTGTATGCATTTAAGGAGCAGAAACTGTACATATCCTGTGAAAATGGAAGTTTATTTTGAAAAGAGACAACACATGTAACAAGCATAAATTGATATACTGTCTCTGAACATCCAAAACTGACACTGTTGGGGTAGGTACCTAGCACATGTTATCCTCATGAGACCCTGTGTCCTCATATGAGGACATCATATATTGGGTTTACTTGACCTTAAACTTCATTCTACTCAACTAAGACCTGTTGCTCTTGCTCGTGGACACTTTTTGGTGCTATCTAGTGGTAGTAAGAGCACAATACACTAATCCAGGTAAAAACAAGACGGTAGCCATTTCTGCCAAGTTGGTCTGCAGCTGATCCTGACACACAAGTGGACAAGGTCCAAATCCTGATCACATTTTATGGTTGAAACTTTTATTTATGGTTAATAATGTTTGTAGTTTGATATGGCAACAGATTTGACCAGTTTTAGCAACAGTAACAAGCTAAGACACTGTTAATGAGGAAGTACGCATTTGAAGACATTGGAACTTTATTATTGTCTCCTTTTAGGACATTGGGACTTAATTATCGTTGACAGTGTTTAGTTAATTCATACTTAATGGGTCATTTTCACCTCACATAGCTAGGATAAATTAAAAATACATTCATAACAAAAGTTTGGGTTTCAGGAGGAAATTTTGACATGTAGGACCACTGACCAATCATTGGTATTTGCCAAGTTGGGGGTGATAATGTGTTGTAAAAACACTTAAAGTGATCCCACACTGGTTATTCTATCTGTTGTTCTTTACATAGCCAGTTATCTACATTGTAATATGTAGTCCCATTTAGAGCATGGGTTATCTGGATTTGATAATCATTTTTGATCTGGGTGGTTTGGTCCAATGTTGCTTTGAAAAATTCAGAACAGAAGTAAGATGGATTAGCTAATCCTGGATAGCAGAACATGGGATTTCCAAATCTAAACCACTGTGATCCATATCAAAGTATTTAAACAGCTGGGTCCTGATATCGCTGCGGCTACGTTCTGATGGTTTAGGCACAAACTCATCTTGCTTAGGTTTAGGGCAGGGGTAGGCAACCCACATCTCCAGAGCCATATGCAGCTCTTTAGCTCCTCTTTTACATGAAAATGAATCGCTGTTATTTGTTATTATTATTTTTTTAACACTTTCATTTTTATTTATCATTGTCGTAGGCCTAAAGAAATTCTTACATTCTCCAATAGTCACATTGTGTTGCTTATGTACTGAAATTACGTTTCGCCAACAAAAATGTGCATCATATGTCCAAGGCCTGGCACCCTTTCCTCTAAATTTTGCCAAACCTCACCAGCATTGGCTAGTCTTGAGCCTCCTTAGCGAGGCTAGCAATGGATTCCAAATCCATAAAAGTAAAAGCCTTAGAGGAAAATACAGAATTTAATAGTGGGTGGACAGATTCGTTAGCTTTCACCACCATCACTGCAAAGCTGTAGTACCAAATAATCATTAATAGATGCAAATGAGCCATCTTGAGGTAAAGAATATTTTTGCGTGTTCATTTAGCCCTTTTTTTAATGTTGATAGGCTAATTTAGACTGAATATGCAGTGTTACCATAAAGCTCAAGTATGTGTTGTGGCTCCAGGCAGATTTTTTTAAAATTATTTTTTGTCAAAAATGGCTATTGTGATAGTTAGTGTTGTTGACCCCTGGTTTAGGGAAAGGGCGTGGTTTGGGTTGAAATAAGTTCTTGGTTAGGGTTAGAAAACTGTCTTAGTTTGTGTCAAAATTACTAAAATTACATGGTTACAGTAATATCTCATCAGGTAAGGTTAGGGAAAGATCCCAGCCATGGTTAAAAGAAACCAAGCACTGCTGTGCCTAAGTACAGCCTCATAGAGCTGCGAGCATGGCTGCTGTTATACCAAAGATGCCTCAAGCTGTAACTGTGTTATCACATGGGACTCATTCTTTCTGATAGTCAAAATTATTTTTATTTTTCCTTCATTTCCAGCGAAGCAAATAAACATGAGGAAGCGCAGGGGCTGAGGTGAAATGAATGGCATGAAGACAGCCTGTCATGAGAAAGTGAAAGAGAATGACAAGCAGTTGCAGGCATTGTCTTAGAGGAGAGGAGGAGGAGGAGGGAGGGGAGAGACAGAGGCAGACAGTCATATGAACCGCTCGTATAGCTCCCTCCTAATGACTCCCACTGTGCCATTTTTACCAAAGGCAAGGATTACCATTAAGCCCGAGTCACATCTTCTCACATGATCCCCTATCCTGCCCAAGGTTTATTCACACACATGCACCGACGTGAGCACACACAGGATGGTAGAGGGGGGTGAGTGTGGATGAAAGGGAGGTCGGCTGAGGGGTGGTCACAGGATGAACAGGGGAGATGTGTACACGTGTAGCGCCCACAGCAAAGTAATGCAGGAGATTTCTAACCAATTGGCCAAAACGTTGTAGTCACAGCTTGATGTGTTAATTTCCATTGCAACACTACGTTACTGCATGACGTGACCCCTGACCTTTTAATGATTGTTGTGCTTACACTGTTGAGCTAATCTAATTTGTATATATTTAAAGATAATTGACAAAAGTAGCTTTAACAGACTAAATTAATAGCTAAATTCTCATATAGCAATAAAAGACATTAATTTGGTTACGGCTACCTCTTCTGCTGCCTCCAATATTTGTGAATGTAACCATAATAGGTTCGTATTAGCTCTACATCATATTCATATGCATGTATTTGACACATTTATGGCTAAAAATGAGCTATGCAGAAGTTTGGTAGAGCGATGGTAAACTTCTCACAGACTTAATCAGTAAATAGCTGGCTCCTCCTCGACTCCAACATGACCGTAAAAACACTGCAGTGCATTTTCAGGTCAATAGCACTCTGAATTATTAAATACCCGCAAGTCTATGATGATGATAAATCATAGAAAATTCATTTAGGGCCAGCATAAGACTCTGAGGTCAAACTAATTGATCATTAGAACTATTACAGAATTCATCTTGACATTTTTAAAAGAATTGTAGAAAACTAGACGGGGACTCCAGACAAATTATGTTTAAATGGCCGTAACAACCTTGACATGCTAATGGGTCTTCTACTAGTTCTCAAGGGGAACATGGGAACAGCACATACATAAAGAATGTGGCTGTATTTTCAGATGTACTTCATGAGAATGAGCTTAGCACTAGCTTTGTGTAATCCTCACCCTCCCTCCCCAATTATGACACGATACATGCAGGCTGGAATAATGATAACCAACGTGAAGCACATGTGACTGGGTTAAGAATCTTTGCCTTTCAGTGTGTAAGATCACATTGGGGAAAAGACTGCCCGCCTCTTAGAAAACTGCTGTATTGTTATGGTGTTTTTTATATGCCTGAGGGGCACATTTAAATGATGAATGATTTGGTTTAAAAGTTTGCATGCAAATTATTAATACTGACAGCACTGGGATCCTCACATCCTTTAAAGAGAAAAGTTGGTATGAATATTCTTCATCGGGTGGACCCATGTCCTTTACTTAACTTGAAGTATCAACATAATAATGTAAAGATATAAGACAAGAAAAAGTCCTGCAGTCAAAGTCAAATTAAAGTACAAATATGTAAAAGTATGTGACTGATATTATGTATTATTAGATAGTTATTACTGTTGTCTGATGATGATGAGATGGAGCTAGTTTTACTTCATACACAGTTAGGTAGTTTATCCAGTGTTTTCTTAAACCACGGTTCAGGATCCCTCCAAAGGGTCACGTGATGACTTTGAGGGATTGTGAGATGATTATCTTTTCTTTTTACTCAAATATTTGATACTTTTACCACTTTGGGTCTTGAACAGTTATTTAAATCAAACCACCTGAAAAGGAAAATCTGTCTGGTGAAACCTCTAACATCTCATAGACAAGGGGCCCCATCCAGACACTGCTTTTTGTAGGGGGTCAAGGATGGGAACCACTGGTTTAATCCTCAACACCGTATTGTTTTTTATGTTATTTTATGTAAAATATGGATTTAATTTAAAGTACGTAAAGGTTCAGTAGGTTACTTCTATAAAAATACCTGGCCATATGTGCTGAAACTGTCACTTTAAAGCCCCGTTTCCACCAAACACTTTCGCTATGGTACCTTTTGAACCAAAACTGACCCTTCAGACATGGTCCCTAGACCTTAGGTCCGCTTAGCGTTTCCTCTGCAAACAGTCCCCTTAAATGTGGCCGCAATTGTTGTCACTCACTGCTCTGTCAAGCAGCCGCTGTATTTCCTTATCATTCATGACACAGAGGGAAGCCTGCACCTCGTTTATCGTCCACAAATCAAGGTTGCATGCCAACATCACCGCTCATTCACGCTGCTCAGGCCCCCTTGCCTGCGCAAGCTCTTAAGGCCAAAGCACACCAGCGGTAAACGCCAGGCTTAGTGTATAACCCCACACCGGCAGCGGCAAGACGCATGTGTTGGGAATCAACTTATATTTACCTCACATGGTGGCACCAAATATGTTGGGAATCAACATATATTTACCTCACACGGTGGCACCAAATATGTTGGGAATCAACATATATTTACCTCACACGGTGGCACCAAATATGTTGGGGTCAACGCACTAGGCTTCACACGGAGACACCAAATATGTTGGGGTTTAATTGGCTATTGGAAATAATTAATAATTATTATTAATAATTAATAATTATGTTAAATAATGTGACTTAATTAACATTAAATCACCTCGTTAAAGGTATCTGTCTCATAAAATAGGCTAAACTATTAATTTGGAGTTTGATTAATAATTAAATTAATGACAACAACCAAAATTAACGGTAATGCCTGAAGGATTTGGGAGTTCTTGACGCAGCAGAGGTTGACTATTCATTCACCCTTGTGCAGCATTAAACAGACAGCAGGCATGGTTCCAAAGAATTATATTTATTCACAAATAAATATAAAAGCAAACCAAAACACACAAATTCTAACTTACTATATACAAGCTTGGTGTGTATATGTGTGTGTGTGTGTGTGTGTGTGTGTGTGTGTGAGCGAAAGAAGAGAAAGAAAGACAAAGGCGGGTGTGGTGATCAAGTAGCCGTTTGGCCTACAAAACAAAATGGCTGACAACAGAGAACTACCAAAATGGCCAAATCAAGGCTGCTTCAGTTTAATGGGAGGTGTTTGTCTGACCATGTGGTCAGGACAAAGACAAAGGAAAAGAAGCGGGAACTTTGAGATGCCTGGTTGGGGTAGCTCTGTTGAAAGCCTATTTGTTAATGAGTCTATGTCAATGTGACATGTGTTGCAAATGGTCTGGATTAGTGCAGAGATTGTTTAGTTGCATGCAAGAATCTGTTTGTGAACAGTATTAGCAAACTAAACACTTAGCTGTGGCGAAGCCAACTAATCAATGACCTAACGGCAACCTATCACAACAATAACTCAGTAAACAGCATCCAATCACATACAACAAGTTAAACAGTCTTGCTTAGCCTGTAAAGCTGTGATAAGCTATGCCCAGTTGTTACATTACCAGTCCTTGAATGGATGGGAGAAAGAGTCACTTGGTGGTGTACTGCTATTAGCCAGCAGAAGAAGGCTGGGAAGATGTGGTTTCAGCTGCAGTCTTTGTGGTGTCCTTTGTTCCAAAGGTTCTGATCCGAGGAAGCCAGTCGCTCGGGGTCCTTGCAGAGTTAGACACTGGGTGCTAACTCACTTAGTTCCTTGTTGCTGGAAAGCTGGTTGCAAACCTTGTGTTTGCAACAGAGTCTGTGATCAGTTGCCCTCCCTTTAGTGGTTTGGACTATGGAGCCAGGGTCTAGGCCTCTGGACTGTTCCAGGCCCAACCGGAGAGAGGTGTTAGCTGTTCAACAGCTGGAGCAAGAAAAGAAAGAAAGCTTGGAGGGAGCAGACCTTGTACCGATGCCTGTGACATCACAGAGTCACATATCACTGTAAAAGGTCTTGTCCAATCAAGTTTTGGGACTTGAGTCTCACTGAGGTGTGAGGTGAGACCTCCTGTGGAGATGGGTGCCACTTAGCTCTCTTTGTTTGAAGACAAAGAACATGCAGAGGAAAAAGCCTTGAAATCAGTGATGATTTTACCAAATGATAAATCATCTGTGGTCCTGTGAATCCCAACACGTGTCAGCACTCCTGGGCACGCTGTCAAGCCACTGTCCTATTCCCAGCCTTGCTGCCACCAGAATTAAATGCTCTGTGCTTGTACATACCAGCTCCCATAGCAGCTTTTTTTCTCTGCTCCTATTGCAGCTCAACTCCTCAACTCACCATAATGCAAAGACAACTCTGTTTCTGTGTCTTGTGTATCTTGTGACAAAGTCTCGATAAGGAGAGAGACATTGCTCAGGTCGGGAAAAATCCCGAGCTAAACAACCCACAATCCCGTCATTATAAAGACAATGGCCAAAAAGATATTGCCTGGCGAGTTATAGCTCTGGAGATCGGCTCTTCAGGTGAGAAATCAAGTTAAATTAGGGGCTTTCTACACATGATTTTAAGCTAATGCAGAAGTGGAGAAGTACAGATCTTTAAGTAAAAGTAGTACTAACTTTGCGTGGCCGTCTGTTGACAACCTGCAGTGCGACACGTCCAGT